>NC_044982.1:41948987-42159856 GCF_008728515.1 Papio anubis
CTCTCCAGGTCTTAAACCAAGTGTTCAGCCAATTTATAACTTGAGAAGACCTTTAGAATACTTTAATTTGAAAAAGACTGCATTAAAAGTTAAACTCTTATAAACTGTGCTACATCCATATGATGGAATATGATTCAGCACTAAGAAGAAATGAACTGTCAAGCCATGAAGACATGGAGGAAACTCAAGTGCATATTACTAAGCAAAAGAAGCCCATCGGAGAATGCTATATACTGTATGACTCCAATTATATGATATTCTGAAAAAGGCAAAACTATGGAGACAATAAAAAGATCAGTGGTTGCGTGGGGCTAAGGGATGGAGAAGGATGAATAGGCGGAGCACAGAGGATTTTTAGGGCAGTGAAACTACTCCATATGATACTATAATGGTGGACACACGTCATTATACATTTGCTAAAACCTGTGGAATGTATAACAGCAAAAGTGAATCCAAATGTAAACAATGGACTTTGGGTGGTAGTGATGTGTAAGATAGGTTCATTGATTATAACAGAAGTACCACTCAGGTGTGGGATGTGGGTGGCGGTGGAGGCTGTGCACGTCGTGGGAGGAGGCATATGTGCACTCACTATGTACCTTCTGCTCAATTTTACTGTGAATGTAAAACTGCTCTAAAAAGTGAAGTCAGCCAGGCATGGTGACTCACGCCTATAATCCCAGCAATTTGGGAGGTCAAGGTGGGAGTTTGAGAACAGCCTGGGCAACACAGAGAGACCCCAACTCTACACATTAAAAATAAAAAATTAGCCAGGTGTGGTGGTGTGTGCCTGTAGTCTCAGTTATTTGGGAAGCCAAGGAAGGCGAATCCCGTGAGCCTAGGAGTTTGAGGCTACAGTGAGCCAAGATTGCACCACTGCACTCCAATCTGGGTAAGAGAGTGAGAGCCTGTCGCAAAAAAAAGGAAAAAAAAAAAGGCAAGGCACGGTGGCTCACGCCTGTAATCCCAGCACTTTGGAAGGCCGAGGCAGGCAGATCATGAGGTCAGGAGTTCGAGACTAGCCTGGCCAACATAGCAAAACCCCATCTCTACTAAAAATACAAAAATTAGCCAGGCATCGTGGTGCACGCCTGTAATCCCAGCTACTTGGGAGGCTAAGGCAGGAGAATCACTTGAACCCGGGAGGCGGAGGTTGTGGTGAGACGAGATTGTACCACTGTACTCCAGCCTAGGCGACAGAGCAAGACTCCGTCTCAAAAAAACTAAAAACAAAAAGTCTATTTTGGAAAATTTAAACTTTGTCACTTTGGATAATCATATGGCCCTAAGGTGATCATAAACATATATGCAAAGCATCACTTTGAAGTCACATGGTAGAATTCTGTCATAAATTCAGAGTGGACATAAAAAGGAACCAAATTATGCTCACGTTTCTATGATTTTAGATTAGCATTGAAATAAAATGCAGGTCACACACTTCCTAAAGAACTTGCAGGCTATACTCCCTATCCTACTCCACTCCTTGATTATATGACAATTACCTAAGGCTGAAGTCACACATAAACAAGCTATAACCTGCCAAACCTAGCTTCTTTACCTTGTGAATGACCTGGTTCAAATTTTTTCTCTTACTGCAATCTCTTGTTTTGTTTAATTGCTGTTACCAAGCACAAATGATTCAACTCTTTCAATTCATCTAATTTGCTTATAACAAAGCAGCTAAGTGCATGGTTCAGTCACTAAACCCCAATGGCAGGTATTGGGCATTGCTGAGTTATGATTGGTTGAATTTGAGGGTGGTCTTTCATCTGTCATCAATGCCCATTCATTAGACTACCAGATAGAATTAACTGCTTTTACGGCTGGGTGCGGTGGCTCACGCCTGTAATCCCAGCACTTTGGGAGGACAAGGTGGACAAATCACTTGAGGTCAGGAGTTTGAGACCAGCTTGGCCAACATGGTGAAAACCTGACTCTAGCAAAAAACACAAAAATTAGCCAGGCATGGTGGCTGGTGCCTGTAGTCCAAGCTACTTGGGAGGCTGAGGCAGGAGAATCACTTGAACCCAGGAGGCAGAGGTTGCAGTGAGAGCCTGTTTAAAAAAACAAAAATAAAGAATTAATTGCTTTTTTTTTTTCCTTGAGACGCAGTCTCTGTTGCTTAAGCTGGAGTGAGTAGCATGATCTCAGCTCACTGCAACCTCCACCTCCTGGGTTCAGATGATTCTCCTGCCTCAGCTACCCTAGTAGCTGGGACTACAGGCACACACCACCATGCCCAGCTAATTTTTGTATTTTTAGTAGAGACGGGGGTTCACTGTGTTGGCCAGGCTGGTCTCAAACTCCTGACCCCCTGAGCTGTGAGCCGCCCGCCTCAGCCTCCCAAAGTGCTGGGATTACAGGCATAAGCCACTGTGCCCAGCCCGAATTAACTCGTTTTACAGTGATCAGATGTGCTCTTGTTTTCTATTTTTCACAGGACATAATTTATATGAGTACATACCTGCAATGCTTCCCAAGTTGGGAATGGAATCCCAAGTTGGGATAAGCCAACACAATGTCTCCCCCTAAAAACACATGCACATTTTCACTGCGCGTTTTGTGCAGATTGCACCCCTGTGAACAAAGGGGAAATGTGTGTGAATGGAGTGCTGCCTGGTCTCACATCAGGCCAGGAGGGTATCTGATGAAAACTATCAAGGGCTGAGGCTCAGGTACAATCCTGCAAGAGTTTGCACCCCAAGGAGCAGTCCTAGGCCCTGAGTCTCCTCACAGAGGAAGCATCTGTTTATGCTTCAGGCTCCCCACTGCAAGTCTTGCAGAGAGAGGGAGCTGCTCAGGGGGTGATTTCCTGGCTCTACAGAACCTTCTCACTTTCTCTTACCTTCCTCCTCCCTCCCTTCCTCTTTTCTGTCTCACTGTCTTGGCAGATGTTTAGCTAAGTGAGTTTCCTATCGTGGTCCTGTCAGAGTCACGTGAACCAGGGCAACTCTGAACAGGAGCTGGGTAAAACGAGGCTGAAACCTACTGGGCTGCATTCCCAGATGGTTAAGACATTCTAAGTGATAGGATAAGGTAAAAGGGTGGCACAAAATACAGGTCAAAAAGACTTTGCTGATAAAACAGGTTGCAGTAAAAAAGCTGACCAAAACACACCAAAACCAAAATGGCCACGAGAGTGACCTCTGGTCATCCTCACTGCTACACTCTCATTAGTGCCATGACAGTTTACAAATACCATGGCAACGTCAGGAAGTTACCCTATATGGTCTAAAAAGGGGAGGCATGAATAATTCACCCCTTGTTTAGCATATCATCAAGAAATAACCATAAAAATAGGTAACCAGCAGCCCTCGGGGCTGCTCTGTCTATGGAGTAGTCATCTTTTTATTCCTTTACTTTCTTAATACATTTGTTTTTTCTTTGCACTATGGGCTTGCCCTGAATTCTTTCTTGCATGAGATCCAAGAACCCTCTCTTGTAGTCTAGATAGGGACCCCTTTCCTGTAACATCTTCTCCTCCATTCCCCCACCTCCTGCACTTCCCAGCACGCAGGGCTTTGCCCTTAGATAGCCTCTGGAATTTTTGTTTTGCTTTGTTTCAATATGTTTCTTTTTTATTTGCATAAATTTAAGGGGCACAAATGCAATTTTCTTTTCTCTTTTAAAGAATAATTTCAAGTTTTATTGTAGTTGCAGGGGGTACATGTGCAGGTTTGTTCCCCAGGCACATTGCATGATGCTCAGGTTTGGGATATGATCAATCTTGTCGCCCAGGCAGTGAGCGTAGTACCCAATAGTTAGTTTCTCAACCCTTGCCCTTCTCCCTCCCTCCCCACACTAGCAGTTTGCAGTGTCTATTTTTTTTTTATTGGGGGGGGTTGTTTTTGGTTGTTTTGAGATGGAATCTCGCTCTGTCGCCCAGGCTGGAGTGCAATGGCATGATCTTGGCTCACTGCAACCTCTGTATCCTGGGTTCAAGCTATTCTCCCGCCTCAGCCTCCCAAGTAGCTGGGATTACAGGCATCCGCCATCATGCCCGGCTAATTTTTGTAGAGACAGGGTTTCACCATGTTGGCCAGGATGGTCTTGAACTCCTGACCTCAGGTGATCTGCCCACCTCAGTCTCCCAAAGTGCTGGGATTATAGGCATGAACCACCGCACCTGGCCCCCAGTGTCTATTTTTGCCATCTCTATGTCCATGAGAACAAAACGTTTAGCTCCGATTTATAAGTGAGAACATGCAGTATTTGCTCTTCTCTTCCTGCGTTAATTCCTATGCATTAGGATAATGGCCTCCAGCTGCAGCCATGTTGCTGCAAAGGAAATGACTTCATTCTTTTTTATGGCTGTGACAAATGCAATTTTCTTACATGGGCATCTTGTTAGTGGTGAAGTCTGGGTCTCAATGTATTCATCACCAGAATAATGTATATTGTGCCCGTTAAGTAATTTCTCATTGTCTACCCTCCTCTCACTTGTTTCAAAATATTAGGGTTTTATTTTGTTTTGTTTTGTTTTAATGTGCTGGTGAATCACATCTGAACTTTAATCAGTGGCTTACATTAAAATTCTAAGGCCAGAAGTAGACCTGCTGCAGACACATTGGCTTTCAGGGGTCCAAGAAAAAAGAAATCCTCACAGCCTTTATCTCCTCCCCTCCACGTGTCAGCCGTAGTTTTTCTGGTCAGCACATTCTGGTCAGAATTCTTGGTGTATGTTGCAATGTGTGTGTGCTTTTTTGGTTTCTGTTTTTGTTTTTCGAGAAAATGAGAATGGTAGAGCAAGGTGACCTTAGCATAACAGAGTGGGTAGGGCTGGCATAGCCCATCTCCATCATCATAGACTATTCCCATGATCTATGCCTCACTTAGACTGAACCCCAGCCAAAGAGAACAAATAGGCTTATCTAAAATACACTCTCTGACCAAACATTAGGTTAATAATGGGTTAATATCCATCTTCTTAGATTATATAGTATTTTAGAACCAAATTAAGAATAATAAAGCCAGGTGCCATGGCTCATGTCTGTAATCCCAGCACTTTGGGAGGGCAAGGCAGATGATAGCTTGAGCTCAGGAGTTTGAGACCAGCCTGGGCAACATGGCGACACCCCGTCTTTACAAAAAATACAAAAATTAGCGAGGCACAATTTAGTCCTAGCTACTCAAGAGGCTAAAGTGGGAGGATTAATTGAGCCTGGGAATTCAAGGCTCCAGTGAGCTATAATTGTGCCACTGCACTCCAGCCTGGGCAACAGAATGAGACCCTATCAAAAAATAAAAAAGAATAAGAGCTACTATTAATATTTATTGAGCATTTACTATGTGCCAAGATTTTTGAATCCTTAAAATAATCCTGTGTGGTAGATATAACTACTAAGTTGAAGATTGCCCCATGTCCCATAGCTGATAAGGCCGAAGCTATTAAAGGACAGTTCTGCTTATCTGATCTAGTGCTATTTGGCTGTATTCATTTCTATGGAGGCAATAAAATTGTAGGGCAAAATAGATTATTTCAGGAGTCAAGTATTGAAATTTTCACTTAATACAGTCCTCTTCAAGGTAAAAAAAAAAAAAAAAAAAACAAGGTCTAGCTGATCATCTCTATATTCTGGTAACTCCTCCCTGGGGCTAGTGGCAAAGGCTGCCACAGATCTCGGAACCTGCAGCTGAGGGGGAAGGTGTGGAACTGGGTTTGGCGGGCGGAGTTCACTGACATTCTCAAAAGGCCCAGCAGGTGGCAGTGTTTCCCACTCCGCCAGAGCCCACGAGGTCCTCCAACAGAGCGCCCTAGAGACGTGAAGACAAACTTGTGGGAGCAGAAAGACCATGCCTGTGTTGTAATTTTTAAAACTTCACCTTTTTATACATTTTATTTTAAAAACATTTTAGTAAAAATAAACAGAGTAGGCTTTAGAAGAAATAGGAGCAGGCGCCTCCTTCCCTGCGCGTCACCAGCTGCCCTCGGCTGCCCAAGCCTCTCACTGTGATGCTTACCACAGATCTGTCCTTCTAGAAACACCTCCGGGAGGATTATTTCCCATCCCCAGCTTCAACCGCCTGTCCCGCCACCCCCACCACCCACCTGCCAGTTTGCTGCCCCATTTCCTGGAAGGCCAGCTCTATGCAAATCTGGTGAGCCGACTCCAGCTGCTCAGCTCAGCCATTCTCAGCTGTGATTCCCCGGAACCCAGCACGCCTCCAGGGAGACGGTGAGAGGGGCCATCTGAGGACAGTGCTGGTACCCACACGAGTAACTACAGGTGGCGGCTGTTTGCTGACATTTCAGGCCCGATAGAGGCTTTGCCAGATTTGTGCCTGCACCTCCAGTAGGCAGCTACTGCAGGTTCAGCTACAAGCAACAGTGAGAAGTGTCTCCTCCCACCCACAACCTTCACATAAGTACTTCTACCATCTGCCGCACAGCCTGAAGTCCCAGGTTTGGGGATGGGTGACACACATCTTTTTAAGTTAAAAAAAATTTTTTTTTTTTTTTTTTTTTGCTTCTGTTTTTTTGTGGAGACAGGGTCTGTCTATGTTGCTCAGGCTCCTGGACTCAAGCCATCTCCCACCCTGGCCTCCCGAAGTGCTCGGATTACAGGCCTGAGCCACCACACCTGGCCTCATACACTCCTTTTGATTTTGAGAATGGTCAGATTTTCAAGAACTACCTACAAAAAACGTGAATGTATCATGATTGGGGAGTTTGCATCAAACCCAGATACAAATACTATGGAAGTGGAGGGGAGATGATTCAAGATAAACATGGTAAGAAACTCATTGGTGCTGGGCGCGGTGGCTCAGGTCTGTAATCCCAGAACTTTGGGAGGCCGGAGCAGGTTAGATCGCTTGAGGTCAGGAGTTTGAGACCAGCCTGGTCAACATGGTGAAACCCCTGTCTCTACTAAAAATACAAAAATTAGCCGGGCATAGTGTTGGGCGCCTGTAATCCCAGCTACTCTGGAGGCTGAAGTAGAGAATCACTTGAACCTGGGAGGTGGAGGTTGCAGTGAGCCGAGATTGTGCCACTGCACTCCAGCCTGGGTGACAGAGTGAGACTCTGTCTCAAAACAAAACACAAAAAAGAAACTCATTGGTAATTTTCCTAATGATAGTCATTTTTATGTGAAAATTGTATTAATTTTAAAGTTAATTAAAAAGTCAAACATTCCTAAAAAGTTTTTTTGTTTGTTTTTGTTTTTTGTTTTTTGTTGTTGTTGTAGTTGTTTTTAACAGATCACTTTAACCCCTCCAAGATTTGGTTGGAGGGGCAGGCATCAGGCAGGTAGGAGATGATGGGAAATTTGAGGGGAAACTTTTATTAAGTCTGTCCTTTGCCTATTGGCTAACTTTAATGGGGATTGCTAAATGCCTACTGTGTGTCACGTGGCATGATAGACACTATGTATAGATTATATTATTTAGTGTTGGGCCATTTTATGGACAGGAAACCAAGGCTTAGCACAGTCAACTTGCCCAAAGTCAGTCAACTTACAAGCAGTAGCCAAGATTCAAGAACTTTCTGCTCTTTCTACTTGACCACCCTGTAACAGAACCAACCTAACAAATCTAGGGTGCATGACTAGTTGCTGGAAATCCCCCAGTCTTTGTCCAAGGTCTTTATTGAAATGTAAGGACAGAATTATAGTTCATTCCTCTGACTTCCTGGGTTCTTAAATGCTCCCAGGTGGGAAATGCTATACTTACAAGGATGTCCTATGACGGTACCTACAATCAGGACTGGTGTTCAGACATGGGGACTTCCACGTGGACTAGCAATGCCATACACTATTCAAAAGGGGAATTCGCTCAGCCCATGGGAAACACAGTGAAGCCCTGATTCCGACTGCATGTCCTTTTTTATTCCCAATACACAGAACTCAGTACTCTTTGCCCTGTTCCCTGTGCACCTCCTGGTGGCTCCTCCTTCCCCCTCTCCTTCCTGAGAAAGCCTGTTTTGCTCTCAGGCCTCAGCAATCAGGGCCAACCCATTGCATTTGGTTTCCATGGAATGGAATTTATATTCTTGAATATACTGAACTGGTATATTTTTCTTGCCACTTAAATCATGATGCTCTGTGGCTCTCTACCCATTTAATCAAAAGGTTTCTATGCTTCAGGGAAAGAGAGATACTGTTGGGAACAACCAGGTCACTGCTCAGTTTTGGTTGCCAAATTCATTTTTTTAAATCCCTTGCAAGGCAATAATAGTGAAAAATTGTTTCTAAAGTGGGGTGTGCCCAAGACAACACAATGGGGACAGAAAGCAAATATTAGAATTGTTATTTTCATTTTTTACCTTATCTTTTAAAATGTCTATTGTGGGATGTATGTGTTATAAAGCATGTAATATATTAATACAGTATTAAGTGTATATCCACCATATACAGATATACATGTTTCCATATATGCATATATAACCGTGTATGTATTAATATATATGGCATACATAAATATATCAAATATATTTATGTATGTGCTCAATTTTTGTTGTTGTTAGGAACACGTGATCCAAAAATTGAGGCCACTACACTTGAAAGCAAGACTTGGTTTTGAGTAGAAAATTTTTTTCTAAATTCTAAAAAATTCACTTTAACTATCAAAAGTATAGCTTACAATTCTATGTTGACTTTTACTGCGAGCCTTAGGTAGAGATAATTTAAGCACTCACTCGTCTGGGGGAAAATATACTGTATCTCCAGTGTGGGAAGCTGGGGAGAGAGAAGGTAGAAGGCGAATAGTGTGTGTGGGGGCAGGGAGGGGGAGCAGGTCTCACTCCCCACTTGCGTAGGTTTAGAAGACTCCCGTTGGGTAAGTTTAGGAAACTCCAGAACAGTGGGGTTGTTTTTTCTTTCCTCAAGTGTCTTAGGGAAGGTCCGGGTCCAACATGGGCCCTCCAGGCTGAAGGTGGGCTGCCGGACGGCCTCACAGAGCCCTGAGCCCTGCAAGGTGAATGTAGAGGCAGCTGGGGGGGCCCAAGGCCCTAAGGGGTTGAGTCCTTAGAACCAGTGGATTCCAGAAGGTTGGGGGAGAATTAGAGGCCACAAAATGTGAAAACCAAATGACCAGAGGAAGCACAGATGTAGGGGCTAAAAGGGCCAGGTGGGACCAGCTTCACTTGAGCAAGCATGTGGCAGGCATAGGATGGTGGGGGCCCAGCCTAGCCCAGCTGCTCTACTGTGAAGACAGGGAAGGATGTGGTGGACGGCCTCCGGGCCTCCACCCCACGAGGACATGAGCACATGCCTTCCCATCCTGATGCTTCTGCAGCCGTATACCATCTGCTATGGGCTGAACTGTGCCAAGTCCCATTCCTATGTTGAAATCCTAACCCTAGTGCCTCAGAAGGTGACCTTATGTGGAAACAGAGTGATTGCAGATATAATTAGTTAAGATGAAGTCATACTGAAGTAGGGTGAGCCCCTGATCCAACATGATTTGTGTCCCTATAAAAAGGGGAAGTCAGCGACAGATGCACACAGGAAGGACACCATGTGAACAGACACAGGAAGAAGACAGCCAGCTACAAACCAAGGACAAAGGCCTGAGACAGATCCTTCCCTCAGAAGGAACCCACCCTGCCAACACCTTAAACTCAGAATTCCAGCCTCCAGAAGCGAGAGACAATAAATTCCTATTGTGTAAACCATTCCATCTATGGCACTTTATTACAGCAGCGTTAGCAAACTAACACACCAGCTTTGTTAAACAAGCAAGGGGGTGGGGAGAGATTGGAAAGACTAGACCATTATTCAAGAGGGCCGAGATCATCTGGAAGAGACTATTCCAAATGGAAAGAAAATTAGTTCTCCTGAGTTACCTTTCATGGACAAGTGAAGTCCCCTGCCCCCACCAGAGGAAATAGAAGCCTTAGAAGAAGATAAGAACGATCACAAAGAAGCCTGTCCTTTTTTGCACATCTAAATGCACTGAATAAAATTCCAGCTGTATTCAAATCTCTCAGAGATATAGCCTATCCTGGCCTGCTCTCTCAGTGTGACCAGAGCCCATCCTCCTGGGCATTTTACGATTTCTAGGCTGGCCACTCTTCTCATTGATACCAGCTTCCTAACTCGTTGCCATAGCTCCAGTGGCAAATTCCTAAGCTGTCCACAAGAGCAGTGGCATGCTGACGTCAGTTTGTACCAGCTCTCAATAGCTGGCTGTTAAATTTTCAGGAATTTTGTGAGCCAGTTGTTAAACACGGCCATTATTAAAGATCAAATTATAAATATGACCAAAATTTTTAAAAAGTATTGAATACTCAAAAATCATCACTTTCTAATTATTTTACTATACTTTACTATTATGCTTTCTGGGTTATTATATCCGTTACATTTATATGATGGAAATACTTTGTAATGAATTGTTACTGTGTGTTTCTTCCCAATTTCATGATCAGTAAATTCAGGTGGGTAGCTCAAAATCAACTATAGTGGAAGTATTTACACCATGAAAATTGGTAAATGCTACATATCAGCCCCACCTCAGGGAGAGCCAGTTGTTAAAAATTTACCAGCATAGGCTGAGCATGGTGGATCACACCTGTAATCCCAGCACTTTGGGAGGCCAAGGTGAGCGGATCACCTGAGGTCAGGAGTTCGACATCAGCCTGACCAACATGGAGAAACCCCATCTCTACTAAAAATACAAAATTAGTCGGGCGTGGTGGCACATGCCTGTAATCCCAGCTACTCGGGAGGCTGAGGCTGTAGAATCACTTGAATCCAAGAGGCAGAGGTTGTGGTGAGCTGAGATTGCGCCATTGCACTGTAGCCTGGGCAACAAGAGCGAGACTCTGTCTCTAAAAAAAAAAAAAAAAAAAAAAAAGTACCAGCCCATCACTGCATAGATGCTGCCTTGGGCCTTGAGTTCTGCATTCTTTTTTGAGATGAGTTCTTACTCCGTCGTCCTCAGGCTGGAGTGCAATGACAGGATCACAGCTCACTACAACCTTGGCCTCCCACATTCAGGTGATCCTCCTGCCTCAGCCTCCTGAGTAGCTGAGACTACAGGTGCACACCACCATGCCCAGCTAATTTTTGTATTTTTAGTGGAGTCAGGGTTTTGCCACATTGCTCAGGCTGGTCTCAAACTCCTGGGCTCAAGTGATCCATCCACCTCAGCCTCCCAAAGTGCTGGGATTACAGGTTGGGCTCTGTATTCAGATATACTAGTAGATGAACTGACAAAGCTTGAGAAACAATTGTTATCAGCTGAACCCAGGTCTGATCTGGGATCTTAATGATCAAAGAGTGATGAGAACAGTCCTCTACCGTTCCACAGAGGAAGGAGACTCCCACTAAGGGTGACACCAGCGAGACCTCTACTGTCTTCCCAGACTTGGAGCAGGACACTAGACAAAGAGCTACTCACTTCCACACCTTTGTTTTCTTTTGCTACTATCGAGTGACAGTGCTGAACAGGGAACCTCTGAGCAGGTTGCCACCTGACAACCTCTATTGCTTTAAAATAACCTGAAGTAACTCTTAATCCTGCTTCCAGCAACAAGAGAATGACGGAATTCAAATGGGCCTAAGACTTCCAGGACTGAACCGCTGTCCTCTGCAATCCATTCTGTAAACCCCCCTCTTCCACCTGTTAATGTGGTATCCACAGCAGAACTGAGTCCTGGGGGAGACTGCTCTTTCTGCATAGTAACAGGTGTAAAAATAGCAGCTGACCCCTTCCGGGATAGGTGTCAGGCAAAAATGTCTCAGGGACCACAGTACTTGTAGTCTGGGGATGGTAGGGGCTGACCTGGGCTTGTATCCAGCTCTACCATTTACCAACTGTGTGGCCTTGGGCAAGGCATGATCTTTCCAAACCTCCTTTTCTCATCTGTACAGTAGGGAAACAAGACAGATTCACAAACGTGGAATGAATGAGAGATAGACTTAAGTATATATACAATTGTTCTTCAGTATCCATGGGGGATTGGTTCCAGGACCCTCCACAGATACCAAAATCTGCAGATACTCAAGTCCCTGACATAAATGGTGTAGTATTTGCATGTAACCCATGCAATCCTCCACTATAAATCATAAATCCTCCCATATAAATCATCTCTAGGTTACTTATAATACCTAATACAATGTAAATGTTATGTAAATAGTTGTTATACTCTATTGTTTACGGGATAATGACAAGAAGTCTGTACCTGTTCAGTACAGATGTCATTTTTTTTCTCAAATGTTTTTGATCTGTGGTTGATTGAGCCCAAGGATTCAGGACACCCAGGTACAGAGGGCCAACTGCATTTCAAAGTTACATTCTTAAACAATGCGAAAGAGCAAAAAATAGGAATTTAGCTCCAAAGAAATGGAGGGGTCACAGGGTGGTGACATATCTAAATTCTAGTCTGTCAGAGCAGAACAACAGAAGGTAAGCATATTATTTAGATGTAAAGAGGTAGCTCCCAGAAGCAGTAAAAGTAGAACAAGTAAAAGTAGTTACCTTTAGAGTTTGGGACTTCAGCTGGGGAGAGATGCAGCTGTTGGATTTTATTGCTCGACTTTCCAAATTTGTTACCTTTTTCTTTCTTTCTTTTTTTTTTTTTGAGACGGAGTTTCATTCTTGTTGCCCAGGCTGGAGTGCAATGGCACGGTCTCAACTCACCGCAACCTCCACCTCTTGGGTTCAAGCGATTCTCCTGCCTCAGCCTCCCAAGTAGTTGGGATTACAGGTACCCACCACCACACCCAGCTAGTTTTTGGTATTTGGTATTTTTAGTAGAGATGGGGTTTCAGGCTGGTCTCAAACTCCTAACGTCGGGTGATCCACCAGCCTCGGCCTCCCAAAGTGCTGTGATTACAGACCTGAGCCACCGCACCCAGTCAAATTTCTTACTTTTTAATCCAGTGTATGTATTACCTCGATTCCTTTTATTAAAAAAGAAAATAGCTGTGCATTATATTAGCTAGATTTCTAATCTATCTCTTAAAAGGTTGATTTTAATTTTCTTTTCTCTGCATGTGAGACATGCCTTGCCACAGCACAGGGCCCTTGGAAACAGTTTGTTTTTATGGCTTTCGTGTCTCTGTAGGTTTCTATAGCTCCTTGAAGTCTGTTTTGTGTATCTCTTGATTTATAAGATGTTGGTGAATCATTCCAAATAAAGACTTCTTTCTTGCAAAAATATGTAAAGAAATAGCAAGGGATGATTCAGAGTCTGAGGCGAGCACTTTCATCTCCAAAGAACTAAGCAGTGAGCTGGGCAGCACGCAGTCACAGCCAGCCTGGCCAGCACATCATCTGCGCTCAGCTGGGCCTGGCCCTGGCCTCAGAACCAGTCTGCCCCCTGCTTGGCACTCTCCAGCAAACCCACTTCCCTCCCCCACCTCCACCTCCAGGCCACACTGGAAATCTCACACCCATTAACCTCAAGTTCACAGGCCTGCAGGATCCACAGATAGGCGTCAGGGCCCCACAACCCACTAGAATTACATTTGCAACCTTGTGTTTTCTGGGAAGAGTGTGCAGATAGTTTTTAGATTTTCAGTTGGTGTGCATAGGTCTCCAACTCTCCTCAAAAGGCAACCCATAGGAACAGTAAAGACTGTGATTCTCTACCCCTTATCATGCTGTTAGCATAGCATGGCGGCTAAAAGGCCCACCTCTGGACTAGACTGCCTTGTCTTTAAGCCTCCCTCCACTATTTCCTAGCTGTGTGACCTCAAGCAAATTGCTTAACCTCTCTGTGTCTTTGTTTTCCCAATTATAAAACGGGACAAATAATAGTACCTACCTCGTTGGCTCATTGTGAGGGTTAAAGGAGTTAATATAGGTAAAGTGCTTAGAACAGAGCCTGGCACCAAGGCAGTTTCAGGTGGTGTTTGGCCCCACTCTCCTGAAGACTAACAACTCACAAATGGTCACCCTCCATTGCTGTGTGCATATCTTCTGTGTGCTTGGGGATGTAGCTGAAGCACATCCTAGGGGTCAGTGTGGTGGCTCAGGGTGCTCTAAATGCATAGGTGACACTACAGAGATCCCATAGAGAGGAGTGGAAACTGCCAAAGGCTGTGTGTCGGGTAGGGGGTAGTCATGGCAGCTTCTGCACTGAGCACTCCCCCAATGGTCTCCTGGGGTTCCTTCATCTGCTGGACCTAGAAGAACTGTGTATCTTTCTCCTCAACATCGTCCCAACTAACACACCTTCCTCTCTGCCTACTTGGCTAACATCCACTCATCCTTGAAGACTTTGCTTGAGTCCCTCCACTGAGGAGTCTTTTGTGACCACTGCCTCCCCGTGTGAAACACACTGCTCTTTCTATGGGACCTGTATTCATCTGTTCTCACACTGCTCTAAAGAACTGCCCAAGACTGGCTAATTTTTGTTTCTTTCTTGAGATGGAGTTTTGCTCTTGTTGCCCAGGCTGCACTGCAATGGTGCAATCTTGGCTCACTGCAACCTCCACCTCCGGGGTTCAAGCAATTCTCCTGCCTCAGCCTCCCAATTAGCTGGGATTACAGGCATGAGCCACCACACCTGGCTAATTTTTGTATTTTTAGGAGAGACAGGGTTTCACCATGTTGCTCCTGACCTCAAGTGATCCACCCACCTTGGCCTCCTAAAGTGCTGGGATTATAGGTGTGAGCCACCTCGCCCAGCCAAGACTGGGTAATTTATAAAGGAAAGAGGTTTAATTGACTCACAGTTCCAAATGGCTGGGGAGGCCTCAGGAGACTTGCAATCATGGTGGAAGGGGAAGCAGGCACCTTCTTCACAAGGTGGTAGGACAGAGAAGAGTGAAGGAGGAACTTCCAAACACTTATAAAACCATCAGAACTTGTGAGAACTCGCTATCACAAAAACAGCATGGGGGAACCACCCCCAAGATCCAATCACCATCCTCCTTTGACACATGGGGATTACAGGTCCTTCCCTCAACACGTGGGGATTACAATTCGGGATGAGATTTTGGTGGAGAAACAGAGCCAAACCATACCAGGACCCTTTGGATTTACTGTGTTTAGTGTAAGCCATGCCCTGTGCAAAGTGAGCTTCATGCATTAGCTCATTTAATTCTCACAACAACCTTTACAATAAACAGAAATGATGATTATCCCTCATTACAGATAAGAAAATTTAGGCTTAGATAAATATTTAAAACTCCATCTGCCTGAGGCCAGGACCCATGCTTTTATCCACTTCTCTAAACAACCTCTCTGATTCTGCCCAACTCCTGCAATGCTTTTTTCCCCACTTTCCTTAGTTTAAAAATCTCCTGTGGCCCTCTCGAAGACAGGTTCATATCTGATTCATTTTTGTATCCCAAACATCTATTACTGTGCCCAGCATATAGTAAGCACTCAGTAAATGTTAAATGGATGGAGTGATCTGGAATTCGGGCTCTGCAAAAATTTTGCCATGACTCGCTCCAGACCATAACCTTTTAAAAAGGCTTCTAGCCTAGATCAGGGTAAAGGCTTATTTAATTCAATAAAATATATATGTTTACTTAGTACCTACTATGTGACAAGCACATAGGTCTCCAATACTCCTGACAAAACAACTTTAAGTGGTTTTTACACCTATAGAAACAGTAAAGACTGTGATTCTCTTCCCCTTATCATGCTTCTAACGTAGCACAGTGGATCCCCACTCCCAGACTAGAGGTTACGGCAATAAATAAAACAGCAACACTCCCCCCGCACCCCACCCTTTTGAAGCTTATATTCTCTTTTCATTTGAAGAAAGCCTCACTGGGCACCTCCCCCTGGCAGTGCCATTATGACACTTCTTGCTAATAGTGGTTGTATTAGTCCATTCTCATGCTGCTAATAAAGACATACCCGAGACTGGGTAATTTATAAAGAAAAGAGGTTTAATTGACTCACAGTTCAGCATGGCTCGGGAGGCCTCCAGAAATTTACAATCATGGCAGAAAGGGAAGCAAACATGTCCTTCTTCACATGGCAGCAGCAAGAAGTGCCAAGCAAAAGGCAGGGGAAAACCCTTAAAAACCATCAGATCTCATGAGATCTCACTCACTAGCACAAGAACAGCAGCATGGGGGTAACCATTCCCATGATTCAATTACCGCCCACCGGTTCCCTCTCACAACATGTGGGGATTATGGGAGCTACAATTCAAGATGAGATTTGGGTGGGGACACAGCCAAACTGTATCAGTGGTGAAGACTAGACCTGTCCTCTTAGAGTTATTATATAATCCAGATGAATAAATACACAGGTAAAAATAAAAGGCAACTGCCACACAAAAACCAAACTACAGTGGCTCCCAGCTCCCAGGCAGGCTGACAGCCCCAGGGCCACTGGCTCAGGTGCATGTTTTCCTGAGCAGCCCTTCAGACCCGTCAGAGGCCCTCACAGAGCAAGTCAGGGGGGCTCTCCTGGCGTCCTCCTCTGGCTTCATCCCTCACACGTGCTGGGCTGCTGCCTCTTCCTCCCTCCTGCTCCAGATCCAGAAGAAGGGCCTGGGCAGGCCCCGTGGTACTCCTGACTTGCCTGGGCTGTTGTAAGCACAGGGATCAAAAAGAGAAAGTGCAGCCAGGGAGTGCAGGGAGGAGAAGCTGGTGAGCTGAGGCAAGAGCTGGCTCCGAGGTTGAAAGCGTCCAGGACACCCAGTTTAAGTGCAAGGAAACAGCACAGAGACACTGAGACTGACAAGAGACCTAAGGTCACAGAGCTCACCACGCATGTCCTTCCTGTTATTTTCCCTCCATGCACAGAGTTTAAACTATGAAATCCCTGTAGCTGTGAAAGTGGGGAGAGGTAGAGTCTGTTGCCTCAGGGAGAATCTTACTATTGGATTACAAAGGCTCAATATGGAACTCAGAGGGTGGGGCAGATCAGCTCTGGATTCTTTCCTTCTATTTGCCTTTCTGCCCCCCACCTACAAGATTAACAGGGCAGCCTGTTGTCTGACCTCCTCAAGCCCACAAGAGTCTCTGCACAAATCTTCAGCGTTCCTCAGCGGCTCTTTCTGGGGTCTCCCCTTACCCCTCACCTTCCACCCCGACTAGCCTTTGGCTCACCCTCTGTCCAACCCCTCACCCCACCCCAGCTTCTGAAATGAGCTATTCTTATTTCTGAGACTATATATGCATGTATTGGGTCACTTGGCTGGCGTGGGGGAGCTGGGATTTAGGGGCTCCTTCACCTTCAGGAGTTCAAATCGTCTCTTGATTTAGGGGTAGGCCTGCAACCTAACAGGGTTCTCTTATTTGGTTAAACCAGTTGAAGGAGAAAGTCAGGAAGCATTTCAAAGTAAAGGAAGGGTCCACAGCATCAGCCCCTGGAAGGGCTCAGCTCACCCTCACTTTCACGCAGTATAGAATAGCTTGATTGTTTTCCTTCCTTTCTTGAATAACTCTTCCTTAATTTTTTTTTCCAGAGATAAGTTCTTCCCCCAGGCTGGAGTGCAGAGGTGTGATCATAGCTCACTGCAACCTTGAACTCCTGGGCTCAAGTGATCCTCCTGTCTCAACCTCCCAAGTAGCCAGGACGACAGGTGCACACCACCATGCCTGGCTCATTTTTTAAAAATTTTTTGTAGAGACAAGGTCTCACTATGTTGCCCAGGCTGGTCTCAAACTCCTCATTACAAGTTATCTTCCTGCCTTGGCCTCCAAAAGTGCTGGGATTCCAAGCGTGAACCACTGCGCCCAGCCTCTTCCTTGATTTTTAAGACTCAGTTCAAAGAGCTCTTCTGATTCTCCTTCCATAAGCCCTCCAGGCCACAGCGACCTCAAACTGCTCTGAGTTTGCAGAGCTGTCCACGGCATAGGCAACAAATGTAATTCCATATTGCTGTGGGTCTTCTCCTGGATTGAGTATTGATCTGTTCTTGAGCAGCTGCATGGGTCTGTGCTGAGAATATGTTCTGACTGCACAGTCTAGGTGGTGAACTACTTGGGACAGAGGGCAGGCCTCTACCTTTGTGAACCTCCCACAGCCTCTTGGCATTTTGGCAGGTGTGGGATAAATATCTGCTCCCTTGTTGATGGATGGATGATTAAAGATGGAAACTGGCTCCGTCATTTGATTGGCTTTTCTGATAAGATACGGAGGTGGGTGGCACTAGAAGGACCCATATCTTGTCTATTCTTTGCTTATTGTGCTGTTTCAGCAAAAACCAAGGCTGGACAGAAGCCCAGAGGAGTGGAAATTACAGGGAAGGTTGGGCTTTTTTAGGCTCTTGTTCCAAAGTGATGATAAAACATCCAACTACACTTCCATTCCTAGCTCAGAAACCACAACAGATGGAAGTGGGTGTGGGCCGGAATTAGTGCCCGAGGTGAGTGAAGAAAGCCAGGAAAACCTCGTCAAAGGAAATCAACCCAGAGAATAAAGGCTCCCTGGGTTTGCTTTGGAAGAAAGGACAGGGGATTATGTCCTTGCTCCTTCAGGAACAAGAGACCTGGCACTGGATTAAACCATCCAAATAGTAAAACCAGGAATTATGTGTTGTGGGCAGGGCCAGCCTGGTTTCTCAGTGCCACATCCATTTCCCGTGGTGGGTGGCAGGTCTACAGGGAACAGCAATGCCAAGTTTCCTCAGCTCTCTTCTCAGTGCAGGGAAGTTAGAATAAAGCCAGAGAGTGTGGGGCTTGGAAATACAAAGCAAGCCACTGTGAAGATCATGAGCAAGACGAGCCAGGTTTCAACTAGAATGGCTTGTTCTTTGTGATCGGTTGGCCGAGCCGGGGACTTGCTCCGGTGGTGGAACTAGTTTGGGTGAAAATGATCTCCTGGAGGAAGAAGACCAAGGGCGGGAAGTGAGTGAAGAAGCAACTGCTCTTATTTCAGACAAAGAACGGTTTGGCCGACTTCTCGATCTTTCCCAAGGACTGCACGAGAACATCCAGGGACTGCTAACCCCTGGGAGAAGTTTGGGTCATGGTTCCTGCCCTCAGCCACGGCTTTGGCATCAGCACCTTCTGTCAAGAGAAATGGCTCCTTTCCTTTTGTCCCACGAAGTCAACTTTAAAAAAAAATGACCTAATTCAGTAAAATTAATCATTGGCTACCTTCACATACAGGAGCTATGGGAGTGGGAGGTACCAAAGAAGAAATTGTGGCCCTCACCATGTTGGAGTTCAAGGAGGGTGATGGCCATCAAGGGTGCCAGCTTTGGGAGTGTCCCTCTGAAAAGGAGTCCTTCCCAGTATCATCCGCCCCATGGGGTGATACTCCAGGGTGTCTGTCTCCTTATGCCCATGTGACTGGGCGGCACTCACCCTGGACTGAGGAGGTGGTCCTCACAGAGCTCCTTTAGGTCAGGGTTCCCAGAGGGTCTGCCCAGAAGTTCCTTAGCTCCACCTCCCTGAAGGTCCTGGTATCCCATAGTGAGGGCTCAGTGATCTCAGCATGATACTAGGGCAAAATGTGCTTACCTCATCTACACCCTCTAAATTTTTAGAAGGCACCCACTTGCTGAGATGCATTACTCAGCATTGTGGGGTTCTTTTCTCACATGTTTTGGTTGGCAGGGAGTTCACTGCCTTGGTAAAGAGAGACAGTCAATTAACTAGAGAACAAGGTACTCACTGCCTCCCCAACCCTGCCTTTTTTTGAGACCGGATCTGTCTCTGTTGCCCAGGCTGGAGTGCAGTGGTGTGATCACAGCTCACTGCAGCCTCAACCTCCTGGGCTCAAGTGATCCTCTTGAGTAGCTGGGACTACAGGCGTGTGCCACTATGTCTAGGTAATTTTTAAATGTTTTGTAGAGGGGAAGATCTTACTATATTGCCCAGGCTGGTCTCAAACTCCTGGGCTCAAGGAATCCTCCCACCCCAGCCTCCCAAAGTGCTGGGATTATAGGCATGAGCCACCGTGCCCAGCCCTGCTTCTTTTTTACCCTTCTCTATGACGTGTATCACCAAATAGTCCTTACATATTTTTAAAGATGAAAATTTAAAAATAAGAATTATTTTAAGATTGTGTTTGCTAACATATTCATATTTGTTTATGGAAGAAAATCTAGAAAAAAAAACAGAAAAGTATTAAACTAATTGTTTAATCTCTTGTAACTGCATAAGCTAGAGGCCTTTCAGTAAATATGCCCCTGCTGTTCTTTCTCTGCCTCCCTTTATCTTTTGAAAATTGAGATCTCATGTCATATGTATATGTGTAGATGTATACATGTTTATTGTCTTAGTCTCTTGTGTGTTGTTATAAAGGAACACACATGGTGGCCATCACCCTCAAGGAGGCCATCACCCTCCTTGAACTCCAACATGGTGAGGGCCACAACTTCTTCTTTGGTACCTCCCACTCCCATAGCTCCTGTATGTGAAGGTAGCCAATGATTAATTTTACTGAATTAGGTCATTTTTTTTTTAAGTTGACTTCGTGGGACAAAAGGAAAGGAGCCATTTCTCTTGACAGAAGGTGCTGATGCCAAAGCCATGGCTGAGGGCAGGAACCATGACCCAATATATGTGTTGTTATATGTGTTGTTATATGTGTTGTTATAAAGAAAAGAGCTTTATTTGGCTCATAGTTCTTCAGGCTGTACAAGAAGCATGGAGCCATTATTTTCTTCTGGTGAGGGCTTCAGGAAACTTCCAATCGTGGTGGAACGCAAAGGGGAGCTGGCATGTGCAGAGATCACATAGCCAGAAAGGAAGCAAGGGGGTTATGGTGGGGGAGTTCCAGGCCCTCATAGGCACTAATAGAGCAAGATCTCATTTATTACCTCAAGGACAAAGATGGTACCAAGGCATCCATGACGGATCCACTCCCTGTGCCCAAACACCTCCCATGAGGCCCCACCTCCAACGCTGGGGATCAAATTTTAACATTAGTTTTGAGGGGAACAAACATCCAAATTGCAGCATATAGATAATACACGCACATATACTAAATATCTTTTACTTAGCCATATTGTAAATAGTGGCAGTAAATACCTCTTTATGCACTCACAGAACCTCTACCACAATCAAGATATATAGAATACTTCCATTACCCCAAAAAGTTCCCGTGTGGCCTTTCTCAGTCAATTCCCTCAATCTCCAGCTCCAGGCAGCCACTGATCAGCTTTCTAGCCCCATAGATTATATTTGTTTTCCTAATATTTCATATAAATGGAATCATCCAGCAGGCATTCCTTTTGTGTCTGCGTCTGTCTCACTCTGCACAATGTTTCTGAGGTTCATCCATGTTGTTTCAGGTCTAAGTAGTTCATTCCTCTTGATTACTCAGTAGTGTTCCATTGTATAGTCACACCACAGTTTATGCATTCACCTGTTGATAGACATTTGGGGCAATTATGAATAAAGCTGCTATGAACAAGTCATTGTGTGGACGTGTCTTCATCTCTCTTGAGTGAATACCTGGCAGTGGAGTTTCTGAATCATAAGGTGTATATATATGTTTAAACTTATATATGTATAAAGTCAAAGTGTCTTTCAAAGTGTACCATTGTACCATCCCATCAGTCCTATATGAGCATTCCAGTTCCTTCACATCCTCACCAAAACTTGAGATAGCCAGTCTTAAATGTTAGCCATTCTGTTGAATGTGTCATTATATATAGTTCTAAATTCTGTGTTTTTTACTTAACATTAGATTATGAATGTTCCCCACGATATTAAATATTCTTTGTAAATGTCATTTTTTATGGATGCACTATATGTCATTATATGGATGAACCATACATACCTTAGTTAAGTAATTTCCTATTGGCAAATATTTCAGTCGTTTATAGTTTTCTCCATAAATAATGCTGTTAAAATATCTTTGTCAGAATAAGTGGCTATTTTCTTAGGATAAATTAGCCAAGTGATTCTTTTGGTAGAAAAATTTGGATACATGAAAAGACAAATCATCTATAATTTCATCACCTAGACAAAACCATCATTAACATTTTGGGGCATAACCTTCTAACTAACTAGCTAACTAACTAGCCATCATGTTCCTGTTCACTATGTTAAACCATATCTCAGAATAAAGTATGTATACATACTTAAGCTATCTTCACACACACAAAGCATCATGCATACAAAGTGGAATGTGAATCTTTCTAAGCCTCTTGATACATTACCAAGAGTTAGGTTCAAGGAGAAGGATTCCAGCATTTCATTTCTTTTCTTTTCTTTCTTTCTTTCCTTTTTTTTTTTTTTTTTTGAGAAGGAGCATTGCTCTGTCACCAGGCTGGAGTACAGTGATGTGATCTCGGCTCACTGCAACCTCTGCCTCCCGAGTGCAAGTGATTCTCCTGCTTCAGCCTCCTGAGTAGCTGGGATTACAAGCGTGTGCCAATTTTTGTATTTTTGTATTTTTACCGGCTAATTTTTGTATTTTTAGTAGACACGGGGTTTCACCATGTTGGTCAGGTTGGTATCAAACTCCTGCCCTCATGATCCGCCCACCTCGGCCTCCCAAAGTGCTGGGATTACAGGCGTGAGCCACTGTGCCCGGCCAGATTCCAGCATTTCAGTCAGTGCAGTGGGCAGCTTTGGATGCTTCCAATGGAAGGGGCCAGAACATTAAGGAAAATCCCCTGCCGATCTCAAGGAAGACTCTAGCGACAATTCTTTCTAAAAACTTCAAATGAAGTCCCACCTCACTCTAGAAGAAGGTGAATATACAAAAGTAGGAAGCAAAAAACAAGTGGCTTTTTTCACACAGCCTTCTCCCCTCTGCCAAATACATATATGGTACATGTATATTCTATAGAACATTCCATGAAGTCCTCCCACTTCCGAGCTTTGGAAAGAATGCATTGCAAGACACACCCTTTCTGGATCCAAAGAGGAATTCCCTAGATGCTGGGTGTGTGCTGAAAGCACAAAACTGGACTGTAGGGACAGGCTCCCACAGGCAAATGTCTCTAAGCTGAAGCTAGTGAGCACCTGGTAAAGACAGGGTAGAAAGCACCACTCTCAAGAAGGTAATGGAGAGAAGAGAAAAACTTGGTTTCATTATCAATCCAGAGGTTATAGTAAGAGGAGTGTACACTTAAGCAATTTCTTCCTAGGCAGACCCAAAAAGCAACTCCTAGAAAATGTGAGCCAACATTGCTTTTGCACTTCCTATGTGCCAGGCACTAGATTAGGCGCTTTATGTGCAGTAGCCACTTTAATATTCAGAGTGAACCTATGAGGCTTATTATTATCCCAGTTTCGCAGATGAGGAAATAGAGGTGTAGAGGGGTTAAGTAACTTACTCGAAGTCACACAGCTCACATGTGTGACCGGAGCCTCTCTGACCAGATCCATGTGATGTGGAACCACATACTCCAGTAATTCCTTGTCCCCTCCCCCTCCCCCGTGCCAAACAGCTCTCAGAATTATGCTTATACTGTGCCCCACTAATGATACCTCTGCTCCGCTTATTATACCCACGCCTGCACATATAGTTGATCATATTGGTGCTTTGGAAGTTGTGTACACCAGGTCACAGGGAATATGAGTGACTCTCCTGGGGCGCCCAGCTGAGGAAGGCAGTGTTATGTGGGGAAAAGGACACCGAACTGGGGTTTATAAGGGCAGAGTTTTAGCTTGAAATCTCCCATGAACAGCCTTATGACCATGGGCAAGTCACTTAACCTCCCTGGGCCTCTACCTGAGCTCACCTGTGTAGGCACTGCAACTTTTCAGCATCCATTTCTCCCATTCAATCATAAGGCCTCCCTCTGGTGAGATTCGTTGAGACCGTGTATTTAAACATAGACCACTAAAGCCACTCAGCTGCTAGAACAGCCTGCCTAAGTGGAATCCCTGCCCTGCTGGCTGTGAAAGCCCAAGTAATTTTTTTTTAACTCACTTTGCCTCTATCTCCCCTCTGCAGAAGAATGGACCTATCTCATACGTTGCTGTAAAGATTAAAGAAATAATGTCTGGAACAGCGTAAGCAGTACATAAATGTTATCATTACTGTTAACAACATGTAATCTATACATTCTCATATCTAGGTTCATTTTTCCTGTTGTCTAAGCCCGGTTCTGGCTGCCTCACCCGTGGTGATGGAATCAATTGCCCGCATGCCTCTGGCTCTCTACAGAAGTTTGCTCAGAGCCAGTGTGACAGCTGACTCCTGCTCATTGAGAAGCGACCCTTCTGCCTCTTGGTTTTTTGCAAATTGATTTTAATGTGGGCAACAAACTTACCCAGAAATACTTGACACTGGTATGATGTCTGGAGTGATATTCCATTGTGTGCGTTCCCAAAAATGCACTTACGATCTGAAACCTGGACAGAACCAGGGATGCAGGAAGAGGGGAAGTTGAAGGGGAAGGTGTCCTACAGGCATTATTCATCTGCTCTTTATTTCAGAGACTGAGAGCTCAGTTCCTTGCTCCTATTTTAATAAAATTGCCACAATTGCACATTGCTTTTAACCTGCAGGCAAACCACACTAATTCAGACCAGGTGGGCTTTGTAAAATGTCAGCATTTTAGGCTATTTTATTCAATTCAAAATATTTTCTAATTTCCCTTGTGATTTATTCTTTGGTCCATAGGGTATTTGGAAGTATATTGTTTAATTTCCAAATACTAAGGGATTTTCCAGTATCTTTCTCTTGTTGATTTCTGGTTTAATTCCACAGTGGTCAGAGAACACACTTTGATTTCAGTTCTTTTAAATTCGCTAACATTCGTTTATGGCCCAAATTACGGTGGGACATATTTTGTGTGCATTTGGAAGGAATGAGTATCTACTGTAGTTGGGTAGAATGTACTGTAAATAAATGTCAATTAGGTTAGGTTGGTTGATAGGGCTCTTTAGGTCTTCTCTATTCTTACTATTTTTCTGCCTGCTTTGTATATTTGTTCTGTTGATATCTCCATCTGTAATTATGGATCTTTCTGTTTCCTCCTTCATTACTATCAGTTTCTGTTTTATGTGCTTTGAGACTCTGTTGTTAGGTACATACACATTTAGGATTGTTAGACCTTCTTGAGAAATCTACTCGCCTATCATCAGGTAATATACCTCTTAACCCTGTCAATATTCCTTGTTTTGAAATCTACTCCGGCATTCTTTTGATTAAGGTCAGCATATTTTATCCCTCTCCATCCTTTAACTTTTAATCTGTTTGTCTTTATAGGCAGCTCTAGTTGGGTCTACCTTTTCATATTCAATCTGACAACCTCTTCCTTCAAACTAGGATGATTCAGACTGCGTAATGTAATATAATTATGGCTATGTTGGATTTAAATCTACCATCTTGCTAGTTGTTTTCCATTTGTCACATGGTTTCTTTGTTCTTTTTTTTCTCTTCTCTTGTCTTCTTATGAATTGAGTATTAATATTTTTTGTTATTCTACTTTATCTCCACTTAAACTATGTTAATTGAAAGTGTTCCCATGCATACTGAACCCAAATTAGTGATTATTTCAATGTCTTGCCAGTAGAGTTTCATATTATTTTCATCAAAAGAGCGTGGACTTTGGAGTCAACGAAACCTGTATTTGAAACTTGACTCTACCACTAACTGTGTGGCCTTTCTCAATGTAACCTCTATAGGATTTATTTCTTCATTTGTAAATTAAGATGATCTTTACAACTTTTCAAAGTACCATAAGAATCAGGCTTACCATTCTTCTTACCATAAGAATCACAGTGGCTTACACCTGTCATGCCAGCACTTTGGGAAGCTGAGGTGGGTGGAGCCCAGGAGTTTGAGACCAGCCTGGACACGATGGCAAAAAACTCATCTCTACAAAAAATAGAAAAATTAGCTGGGCATGGTGGCGTGCACCTGTGGTCCCAACTAATCGGGAAGCTGAGATGGGAGGATCACTTGAGCCCAGGAGGTCAAGGCTACAGTGAGCTATGACCTCACTACTGCACTCCACAGCCTGGGCAACATAGTGCGACCCTGTCTCAAAAAAAAAAAAAAAAAAAAGAATCAAATGAAAAATTTAAAGTACCTAGCATAGGTCCAGAACATAATAAATGCTGACTTAATGCTATTTGCTTTCATTCCATTTATTTATTTATTTATTTATTTATTTTCTTTGTGAGACAAAGTCTTGCTCTGATGCCCAGTCTGGAGTGCAGTGGTGTGATCTCGACTCACTGCAACCTCCGCCTCCTGGGTTCAGGAGAGTCTCCTGCCTCAGTCTCCCCAGTAGCTGAGACAACTACAGGCATGCACCACCACACCTAGCTAATTTTTGTATTTTTAGTAGAGACGAGGTTTCACCATGTTGGCCAGGCTGGTCTTGAACTCCTGACCTCAGGTAATCCACCCACCTTGGCCTCCCAAAGTGCTGGAATTACAGGCATGAGCCACTGCGCCTGAACTATTTGTTTTCTATATAGCTCTGTTTCTAAAAGGGATTTGAGCACTATCAAGGAAGTAAATACCTACCTGGCCTATTAAGCCCAGGGCAGACATTGCTAATCAATCACAGTACTGTTTCTAAATAAACTCAGATATAACCTTTTTTCTTTTCCTTTCTTCCTTTTTTTTTTTTAATGCATAATCTTTCTCAGCATTGTGTTAGTCAGAGGTTAGCCATACTTTTAAAAAACAGAAAAACCCATGTATCACTAACACATCAACCTGCGTTAAAGTTTTTTTGGTACATTTATTATTTTAAACAGGTTAAATCCTCCCTTCCTCTAACAACATTTTACTTTGTTCATTTATTTAGCAAACCCTTCTCTAAAGGTATTGCAAAGGAAAACTTCAGTTTATTCAGCTCCAATGATCCCAAATGCGGAATCAATGAGGTTTTTATTTGGCATCTGTGAAACCAGACACCAGAGAAGAGAAGGGGGTGAAAGTTGGGGAGTAAGCCAGAGGTCAGGGGTGGGGACACAGGGCTGCCTCATCACATTCTCATTTTAGGAACTGACACAAGCATGTGACAAGGGCGTGGAGTCTCGTGACAGGTACCGACTATTCCTCCTGGGGCTTCGAGTATCATTTAGCCATGGATGGACAAAGGACAATCTGTCATTTACTTTGAAAAAAACCTTGACCTTGTGTCCTAGGAAAGCACTGAACACTCTTTATTCAGCTGCCTCTTCCCAGCCCAGCTCTGAAAAGAATGATTTCCTGTTAATAATGCTGGAGCTGTCTGCCATTTCTAGAGTCATGCTGGTGCCCAAGAACATACATGCAGCTTTGTCCCTTCAGGGTCCTGAGCCTGCTGGGCTGGGACTGGCCTCGTCAGTGGCACAGCCGCTGTCCTTCTTGCAACCCCAGGAGAGGCTGGTTTATCATAGGATTCACTTATTATTTACGGAAACATCTGAGAGAGAACAGACATGCTGCCTGAAGGGAAATTCAAGGAGCTCCCCTAACCACCGCTCAGCCTGAATCTGCAGGGGCACCTGGTGTCCTCAGCCTGCAGTTTTCCTCCTCCGTGCCCTCCTTGTTCTACGATTTCTCCATATCGTTCTGGTCATGAAAAACTTAGTAACAACATTCAGGGGGTTGGAGCTTCTTGAATTCTTCCACATTACTTGTATTCTATACTTTCATCTATTTGGGACATAGAATAAACTGGAATGAGCACCTACTTCTAACATGCTTCTGTGGGTTTGAGGTGATATTACCAGAACCCTTAGAAACAGGGCTCAAGGAAAGAGTTTCCTCCCACTCCGTTTCATCAGAGACAGGACGTCGTGCGCTGGCATTTGCTGTTCTACTATTTACAAAATGGTCTTGGTCCAAATGTGTAAGAATGGTTGTAAACACACACACACACAGAGCAGGATTCTTACTCTGAAATCCTCTGCAAGGCAGAGGTACAGCTTAAGCCCGTGGCCTCTGACTTCTTGTTGCCTTTGAATACTGCTTTATGTTAGTTTTCATTTGGGAATGTCATAGCGCTATACCAACACTGCTTAGATAAAATACAACAGTAACAGTTACAAAAATCCCTCAAACATAAAGAGAGCATCTACTTTATGTCATCTGCTTTCACATGCAATCTCTCATTCCAACCTTACGCAGTCCTCTGGGCAAGATAAAGTCATTATTTAGAAAACTAGGGTACTGATAACAGCCTACCCAGAGTAATGCACCACTAAGAGGCAGAGCTGAGATTTGAACCTGGGCCTAGAAGCTGATTCTAAACCCAGTGCTCATTCAACTATTCTTGATCCATAAAAGGTGTATTACTCCCCTAAGACCACAATCATGAAATGTGGATTTTTTTTCTCTATTAGACAATGGAGTCCATGTGACTTAACATGAATAACTTCTCAACACACAGGGCAGGAGAGGAACTGGAAGAGATCTCTTATTCCATCCCCAGATTGCTTACTGACCAACACCAAGGCAGAACAGGGCTCTAGCAGAGCCAGGGAGTATCACCCGTTGCAACCAGCCCCTGGAATGAATGACCTCTGTACCCTTGGCGCATGACTCTTGCCTGTACCATCATGCTCTGTGCTCCAGCCACGAGTGCCTGTCCCTGGACTTGGCAGAAACTCTCACTCCCTAGACCCCCCTCTCAGCTTCACCTTGAGAAATGCCCCCCTCTCTCCCTGACTTTCTGCAAGCTCATGTAAGTGGGCTTCTGTGAACCTTTAGTGATTTCCCCAGGCAAAAACCATCAATCAAAGTCTGTGCTTCCGTAGCAAATTGCACCTGAAATATGGCATCTATCACTTGATAGTAAAAGGAACTATTTTTGTTTCTTCCTTTCCTTGTTAGTCTGTGAAATCTCTAAAGGCAGGGAACAAGAGTTATTTGTCTCTCTGGAGGCCTAGCACAGGTCCTCAATAATGTTAGTTCAATGGAATGGAATTTATTTGAATTGAATTAAACTGGCACACTAACACAAAATTTAGGCACTGATATGCTCTGGGGTATGTGATGAGGAGCATTTGGCAATCAAAAGGCCAAGAAGCAAATATTCTCATAAGCCATGTCTGGGTTTGCAAACCATGTGATTGAATATGTGTATTGTGTGCAAGGCAGCCACAGCTGGTGTATAAGATGTATAATTTTATGATATAAAAATGTGATAGAATGAGGCAATTTTCACATTATGCCTAAAATATTGTGTCAGTGAGATGTTTAACATAGACACCATGTGTTGTTGACAGAGTTGACTCAAAGTAGAACTAGAAATTTCACGATAAGTTTGAGACAGTGTTTTAAACGGCTGGGAACAGAGTTAAGGATCCTCTCCAGGGGTCTGTTCTAGAAGTCTGTTCAAGATCCTTAGTGTTCAGCTAATAATCACACACTCCTTGGGGCTTTGTATTTATCATCTCATGCCATCCTCCCCACACATGTAGGAGGCAGACACTATTGCCCTCCCACTTCTTGGATGGGGAAACTGAGGCAGCTTGAGGCTAAGGAACCTACCCAAGGCCTCAGAGGTGGTGAGTGGTGGAGCTGGGATCTGAACTCATGCCCCAGAGTCCACGCTCTGTTTAGCACCATGGACTATACTCTAAGTTGCCCAGTCGACCTGCCTCAAGCGAACACGTCCTTACATCCAGTGTAATCTGAATGATCACATAGTTAGCTCTTGATTTCCAGTTGCGTCTGCTGTGAAAGACAGAAAAAGATATTCAGCACTCTCTTTATAATCTCACCATGAATATTTGAAGACCAGTTTTTAAGTTGTTTTTGAGTTTTCCTTCTATAGTTTAAACAATTCCAATTAGCTTAAAATTTCTCCTAGAGATCCTCTCACCTCATCTCTTAAGTCACCTATAGTTTTTGGGATACACTTTATTTTAGGGGGTAGACTTTCTAAATGATAAAGTGTTCTCCAGTTAGGGCCTGACCAATGCCATACATGGGAAGAGGATTCAGGAGTTTGGTTTATCTTTTCCTCATTAACATTCCAGCATTCCTAGTGATTCTCTATTGCTGAGTCATTTCGTACTTGTGATACAACCGCTAACTTTGAAAACTCCACAATATGTTTTTAAACAGTACCTCTTACAAGCCATTTTTCATCTTGAATTTGTGGTATGGATCTTTTTTCTTTTCTTGTTTTGTGTTTTAGTTTGTCAACGCCAATCTGAAAGGGACATATTGAGTTTGGTTCTCACTGTCTGGGATGTTAGCAACTCCACCTAATTTGGTATCATTCACCAAACACAAGATGCTTTTCCTCAACTCTATCATGTGGGTCACTGAGGAAGCTATTTATATAAACCTCTTCTCCCATAAATATACTTTTCTGGCTTCCAGATACCATGGGAGTGATGAGCTGAGTTCACATTTTAATTCTTTCCAAGAACTGCAGTTGATTATCTGAGCTTTATGCCATTTTATGAAGAAACAATCAAAACTCATTTCCAAGTCTGAAGAAATGCTGCTGTTTGGCTTCAGTTCCTGGATTACAACCAGAGCCGAATATACCCTAAATACAGGAGGGACAGCAATGTTCTTTGGAAGCAAAAAGTTTGGCCTGGATATCTGGAACCTACTGAGAGGGCCCTGACCCAAGTCTGCTCCTAGGCTGCTCTTCCTTTTAGTTATTGCCTAGCAGTGAAAAAATTACAATCTGGTAGCAAGCCAGGGCAACTATAAACTGAAGTACTAGAAGTCTTTAAACACAGGTTATTGTACTATTTATTTTAGATGTTGTCTCCTAGAAAAGTAAAGATGGGCTTTTTTTTAAAAAGGAAGTTCTAGGGCTTGTTTGCTTTCCTATTTGTAGGATGTACTGTTTATGCCAATAAATCCTAGGCCTAGCTGATGAGCAAAACCACCTGGGGAGCATTTGGTAAATGCATATGGTTAACCCCTCTCTAATCTCCATCATGATGGTGGTATTGAGAGGTGGAGGCAGGGCATCTCTATTGGTTAAAACTTCCCCCAAATAGTTTAAATTGATTATGATTAAATCCATGTAATAGAATACCAAGCAATCTTTTTAAAAATGAATTAAATCTAAACATGTTAATATGGAAAGATCTCACGTTAGCCATACAGAATGTGTAGTAGGTTTCCATTTGACAGGAATTTGTTAATGTATACATACTTATATATACTTGCTATACTATACACACATACATACATACAGGTAACACACATATATATCTTGTGTGTGTGTGTGCATGTGTGTTGTGTGTAGTAACTCACGACAGGCACCAATCAGAAAGAATGCCACCTGTAGTGCCAGAACATCTGTGCATGGTGTAACCTTTTAGATGATTGTAAAGAAGGGGGTCCAGAAAAGGGGCCAGAGTGGCTGCGTCTCAGGGGCCTGGAGCAGTGTCTATTTACCAACTTATATGGAAATATTTGAAGATATTCACAAGCAGATGAAGCTTAGTCCTTACATGCAGAAAAGAATTCTGGAAGGATTTCCAAGAGCCTGATACTAGCAGCCTATCAATCAATACTGGCTGATTTAAACAGAAAGAGAAATTACTGGGTAAAGAGAATATTGGGTACAATCTCCAGAATGGCTAAGAAAACAGACAAGAATAAAGGCAGGGTGGACAACTAGCCGCAGCCACAGGCAAGGCCGCACCACTGGCCCAGTCCAGTGAACCCCCTGCTGCTACCACCCATGAACACTAGATGCTGCTGCTGGTACCACAGCCACCTGAGGACTTCGCAGTAGCACCTAGCGCATCCTCTTGTAACCATTTAGATATGCACCTGTTCTTCCCTCTGGACTGCAAGCCTCTTAAGCATAGGAAGAGCATCTTATTAATCTCTGGATTTCTTTTTTTTTTCCCCCACCCCCAACCTCTGGATTTCTAGCCCCCAACCCAGTTCCTGGCACAGAGTGAGCAGAATGTTAAAAGAAATAAATGAGCAAATAGAACTTAATTGCTAGATATTACATCAATGGCAGAGAGAGTGGAAGCTGCATTTAACTGTATGTGTCACTTTCAAACCTCAAAAATGAAAAGGTGCACACACTTTCTCATTCTCTACTCTTTCATTGAAGGCTTGTCAGATGTGGCTTCAAAAAAAATGTATGGCTTGGGTTTCGTGGTAGACTAGTTCTGTCCCTTTCTCTAAATTGAGCATTCTTTTTAGCAGAGATTTTTATAAAGCTATAGTTCCATGAAGTTATTATCTTAACTTCAAATGTTAGGTCCAGATAAAGTGGGACTAGGGGTCAACTGAACTTCCATCTCTATTGAAATGTTTAATTGTCACATCAAAGAATATCCAATCACACCTCTGAACCTTTCTTTTTTTTTTTTTTTTTTTTGAGACGGAGTCTTGCTCTGTCACCCAGGCTGGAGTGCAGTGGCCGGATCTCAGCTCACTGCAAGCTCCTCCTCTCGGGTTCACGCCATTCTCCTGCCTCAGCCTCCCGAGTAGCTGGGACTACAGGCACCCGCCACTTCGCCCGGCTAGTTTTTTGTATTTTTTAGTAGAGACGGGGTTTCACCGTATTAGCCAGGATGGTCTCGATCTCCTGACCTCATGATCCGCCCGTCTCGGCCTCCCAAAGTGCTGGGATTACAGGCTTGAGCCACCGCGCCCGGCCTCTGAACCTTTCTTAAGCAAGCAACTTGAAACCAAACATGGCTCATATTGACCAGGGTTCTGGAGAGAAAAAGCAAATAGCACCTATATAGTAATAATTGCAGTGGTTTTCATACTCAGCCAGGAATCAGGGATATACAGCAGAATTCTGGCTTTGCTGGAACCACAAACAAACCATGTAACCCTTGTAAGTTTCATCTGCTTGTTGTAGGCCACAGAGGAGTTAGAGACTGGGAGGCTCTGAGGACGAAGGATAATAGCATGCTCATAACAATCATGATACAAAGAAAGTGGGCGGTATTTATGGTTATATATATATCTACCTAATGCAATTCACTATAAAAAGTATAAGCTCAGAGAAATGAACACTTATGTTCACACACAAAAAAGCCTGTACATGAATGTCTGCAGCTTTATTTGTAATAGCCCCCAACTGGAAATAACCCGGATGACTTACAAAGGACAAATCAAACTATGGTGCATCCACATAATAGAATACTAGTTAGCAATAAAAGTAAACTATTGATAAATGCAACAACCTGGGTGGAATTTCCAGAGAATCATGCTGAGTAAAAAGTCAATCCCAGTAAATTACATGCTAAATGAATCCATGCATATAACATTCTTAAAATAAGAAGTGTATGTGGCTATAAAACATGAGGGACTCTTGGTTTTTTGTTGTTGTTGTTGGTGGTGGTTTTAGACAGGGTCTTGCTGTATCACCCAGGCTGGAGTGCAGTGGCATGATCACAGCTCCCTGCAGCCTCAACCTCCTGGGCTCGAGTGATCTTACCATCTCAGCCTCCCAAGTAGCTGGGACCACTACTCCCAGCTATTTTTTTTTGTATTTTTAGTAGAGGTGGGGTCTCAGTATATTACCCAGGGTGGTCTCAAGCTCCTGGGCTCGAGCAATCCTCCTGCCTAGGCCTCCCAAAGTGCTGGGATTACAGGCATGAGCCACCATGCCCTGCCACGTTCTGTGTCTTGACTGGTTCAATATCAATATCCACTGTAAAATTGTGCTATAATTTTGCAAGATGCTACCATTGGGAGAAACCAGGTAAAGCTTTCACAGGATCTTCTCTGTGCATTATTTCTTACAATTGCATGTGAATCAGTAATTATCTCAAAAAAAAGTTGAATTTAAAAAAGAAACAAATGAAAATGTATAAGCAAGATAAAGCTGTAAAAATAGGAAACAAAGCCGGGCATGGTGGCTCACGCCTGTAATCCCAGCACTTTGGGAGGCCGAGGCAGGCGGATCACAAGGTCAGGAGATTGAGACCATCCTGGCTAACACGGTGAAAACCCGTCTCTACTAAAAATACAAAAAATTAGCTGGGCATGGTGGTGGGTGCCTGTAGTTCCAGTTACTTAGGAGGCTGAGGCAGGAGAATGGCATGAACCTGGGAGGCGGAGCTTGTAGTGAGCCGAGATCGTGCCACTGCACTCCAGCCTGGGCAACAGAGTGAGGCTCTGTCTCAAAAAAAAAAAAAGGATATAAATGCTTTGAGAGGCTGAGGCAGGAGGATCGCTTGAGCTCCTCCTGAGGAGGAGTTTGAGACCAGCCTGGGCAACACAGTGAGACCTCATCTCTACTAAAATTAAAAAAGAAAAATTAGCTGAGTGTGATGATACATGCCTCTAGTCCCAGTTTATAGGGAGGCTGAGGTGGGAGAATCACCTGAGTCCAGGAGGTCAAGGCTGCAGTGAGCCAAGATCGCTCCACTGCACTCCAGCCTGGGCAACAGAACAAGACTTTGTCTAAAAAAAAAAAAAGAAAGAAAAGAAAAGAAAAGAAAAAAAAAAAGGCCAGGCACAGTGGCTCATGCCTGTAATCCCAGCAGTTTAGGAGGCCAAGGCAGGTGGATCACCTGGGGTCGGGAGTTCAAGATCAGCCTGACCAACATGGTGAAACTCCGTCTCTACTAAAAATACAAAATTAGCTGGGCATGGTGGCATGTGCCTGTAATCCCAGCTACTCTGGAGGCTGAGGCAGGAGAATCGCTTGAACCCAGGAGGTGGAGGTTGCGATGAGCTGAGATCATGCCATTGCACTCCAGCCTGGGTAACAAAAGTGAAACTCCATCTCAAAAACAAACAAAAAAATAAAAATCTAAAAATCTAAGCAACCAAAACACTAAGCTCTTATGATTAAGTATTAAATTTGTTTCTGTGGTTCCTTGCTGCAAAATAAAAAGAAGAAAACACGATAGGTTTTATATTCTTGTTCTCTGATCAAAATAATCATGGTACATTTTTAGGAGAGACAATCTTTCCCTTGGAAGTCAATTCTGAAAGAGTGATGAACTTAGTCTTAAAATATAACCTGCAGAGCACAAAATAAGGTCTACAGAGGCTAAGCAGGCTAAGAGCTCAGATGCTGTTCATTTTAATGCTTAATAATCCATGACTGGCCAGGCACGGGGGCTCACGCCTGTAATCTCAGCACTTTGGGAGGCCGAGGTGTGTGGATCATTTGAGGTCAGGAGTTCTGAGACTAGCCTGGCCAACATGGTGAAACCCTGTCTCTACTAAAAATACAAAAATTAGCCGGGCATGGTGGCAGGCGCATGTAATCCCAGCTACTCTGGAGGCTGAGGCAGGAGAATCACTTGAACCTGGAGACAGAGGTTGCAGTGAGCCAAGATCGTGCCATTGCACTCCAGCCTGGGTGACAGTGAGACTCTGTCTCAAAAACAAACAAACACAAAAACACAATCCATGACTTGGTTATGGGATCCTGAGAAAATAGTAATACAACTTTCAGGGCTGGTCTTAACACATAAGTGTAACAGATGATCATCCGGAAAATATGGCTTCAAGAAAATAAAAAAGATACTTCACAGCCCAGCTATGTCTTTGCTATGCAGTCTCTGAAAGTCCACCATTAGGGATGCACTTCTTTGGGTTAAGAATTTTTGCTACCTGGGATTCTTCTATTGAAAATTCAAGGACTGGGTGTTGCTCAAGTGATGCACATAGAGGGGGCCCCTGGGCGTCTAAGAGCTTCAGGAGAACTTGAGAAAGAGCATCACCTGCTCTGCTTTCCCATTCAAGGCAACCCCACCCTGTGCTTCCCATCCCAAACTTCTCGCCTCCTCAAGGTCTCATTTCCGCCAAGCATCCCCTCTGTCTTGCATCAGCAGTTCCCCCCCCGCCCCGCCCACCCGCTCCATTAGGTCATGAGCATCAGCATACAAATGTATTCTAGTATCTCCTGTCTCTGAGAAGCCAAAAACCAGAATAACCCCCCAAACTCCTCGCCTCCTTGACCCACAATGCCTCCTAGCTACTGTGCCATTTCTTTCCTTCCCTGCTCAGCAAATCCAAGGACTATGGAATCGACTTGTCCATAGTCTTGGTCTCTGCTTTCTCACCTGCCTTTCTCTACTCACCCCATTTCGGGAAGGCTGCACACCTCTGAACCTGCATGGTTGACCGCCACATTCCCAAGTCTGAGGGCCGCTTCTCTGTTCTCACCTTACTGGTTCTTTCTGCAGCATTTCTACTCAGCTTCCCATTGTCTACTTCATGACACAGTTTTTTGTCCCATGACTCCCCACGCTCTGGGTTTTCCTGATATCTTGCTGGCTGTTAGCACATTCTGAAGCCGATTTGGGTTGCTGGAGACCATAAGGAACTTAGTGTGTTTTATTTGCTCCTTCTCTGCCCCTTCTAACACTTCTTTGCCTAAAACCCTCCATCTGCTTCCCAACCCAATTAGTGTAAAATCCCAACACCCTACACACCTGTGAAACACAAATTATCTGGTTCCCACCAACTCCCTCTCATTCATCCAGAATGTCATGGACCATGTCTGCGTAGTCATAGGGGGCATTCTTAGGGTTCAGTACAGCAGGTGCACAATAAATATTTGTTTGTCAATCAGTGAATCGATGACTTAGTAAGAGAAACTTAAAATTCAACATTGGTAATAACAGCTCTGCACCTCAGGGTCCTGACTTGAAGAGCCAGCGTCTATAACCACCATGCTTTCTGGTTTGCTGTGAGAAGTAGTGGGAAAAAATGGCCTGGTTTTACAAATCCACACAATAGTTCTTTAATGGGTATGTGTTACAGTTTGAGTACCCTGATGACATTTAGGTCTCCTCCTCATTTTGTTCTTTGTAGGCAATGATACAAGACTCTGGAGTCCTCCAGCAAATGCTCAATTTATACCTTTCAGGTCTGTGTCAGCGTGGGATTATCAGTACACATTGAAGGATGTGTGTGAAGGGAAAGAGTGTAGGAGAGGAGATAATTATTTCCAGGTGAAGCGACTGTATTCAGGTAGCAACCAGCACATTTAAACAGAGTCAGTGGCTCAGAGAAACCACACAAAGGAACACGCTTCCCTGAATTAAAAAGCATGCAGTAAAGCCACTGCCACATCCACGTGAGTCCTCTGCCCTGCTGCAGGCACAAGCTGACACTGATTTGAGCTGTCTGAGCATGTAGAGGATTTACTGCATTTTTTTTTTCTTGAGGGTGTTTTGTTCTTTTTTTTTTTTTTTTTTTTTTTTTTAACATTCTCACACATGCATTGGTCTGTGCTTGTTGCAAAGTGAAAGAATTGGAGAAGGGAATGAAATACTCATCAGTCAACTTGCAACCACATCCTGGTAGTTTATGGAGAGTTGATATCCACTCATTTTTTTCCCGTTCTCTTTTCCATTGTCTGCCTTTTTTTTCCATCTGTAAATATTTGTTTGTTCCTCTCAAAAAAGGAGGGATGGCTTAGAAAACCACAATAACATTATTACATCTGAAAATTGCTGGGCGCGATGGCTCATGCCTGTAATCCCAGCACTTTGGGAGGCTGAGGTGGGCAGATCACCTGAGGTCAGGAGTTCGAGACCAGCCTGGTCAACATGGTGAAACCCCGTCTCCACTAAAAATACAAAAATTAGCTGGGCGTGGTGGCGCACACCTGTAATTTCAGCTACTCAGGAAGCTGAGGAGAGAGAATTGCTGGAACCTGGGAGCCGGAGGTTGCGGGGAGCCGAGATCGTGCCACTCACTCCAGCATGGGCAACAGAGTGAGACTCTGTCTCAAAAAATAAATAAATAATAAAAAATTTTTCAATCATTCCTTCACATCAAATATCCCCTTAGTATTAAATTTCCTTAATTATATATGTTTAAATAGTTGGTTTGTTCAAATCAGGATCCAAACAAAGTCTACCCATTATATTTGACTGATACGGCTTTTCTTTTTTTTTTTTTTTTGGAGACAGGGTCTTGCTCCGTCACCCAGACTGAAGTGCACTAGAGTAATCATGACTCACTGCAGCTAAATTTTTAATTTTTGTAGAGACAAAAATTTTTGTCTACCTGGGATTCTTCTATTGAAAATTCAAGGACTGGGTGTTGCTCAAGTGATGCACATAGAGGGGGCCCCTGGGCATCTAAGAGCTTCAGGAGAACTTGAGAAAGAGCATCACCTGCTCTGCTTTCCCATTCAAGGCAACCCCACCCTGTGCTTCCCATCCCAAACTTCTCGCCTCCTCAAGGTCTCATTTCCTATGAGAAATGAGACCTTGCTATGTTGACCAGGCTGGTCTTGAGCTACCTGGCCTTAGGCAATCCTCCCACCTCAGCCTCCCAAAGTTCTGGGGTTACAGGCGTGAGCCACCATGCCTGGCCAATATGTCTCTTGTTTCTTTTTTTACCTAAAAGTTCTCCTTCTAGCCCTTTATCCCCTTGCTATTTGTTGAAGAAACTGGGTAACTTTTTCTGTAGAGTTCTCATTTTGAACGTTTCTAATTGCATCCCTGTAGTGCTATTTAACATGTTCCTCCCTCCCTGAATTTCCTATAGATTGGTTGTTAGATTTAGTGGCTCAGTCTGGTGCAGGTTTTGTTTTTTGGAGAGAACATTTCCTAATTATTCCCAGTGCATACACAGGGCAACTCATAGATGCCCAGGAGTGTTGTAAAGTTCCATCGGGGGCACCTGATGCCCAGGTGTCTCTCAAGATGTCAGCTGCCACTGATAATCAGTACCTAGATCCATTATTGCACTAAGAGTTCTCAAAATGGTGATAGTCTAGCTGTATCACTCCTTTTTAATTTATTACCTGGAATATTTCTATAAAGAGGAATTTTTCCTCATCAATTATTTGGGTCGCTCTGAGGTACAATTTGGAAGGAAAATCACTATGTGCCATTTTCAGACTTGTGGGGTAGAAAAAAACAGGGAAAAGAGGCAAAACTCAGATGAACCCTCTGGGCTACTTGGTAAGAGTGTTCCTCAAGGCACTGATACAGGAGGAGGAGGGAGCGACTAACGGAAATGAGATTTGAGATCGTCTAATCTGCGGGGCCCCATTACTTCTGCATGGATAATTATGAGTTGGCTGACAGCTAAGCCCTTAGTCTCCGCGATTCCTCACCTGCCTGCTCCTTTGTTCTGTTACTGAGCTTTGTCCTGACTCCTAAGTTCAGCTCTGAGGGCAGAACCCCACCTTATACTTCTTGAGTCCCTCATAGCCCTAGCAAGGCACTGAGCACTGAGTCACCTATCAATGAATGACTGCTTGTAAATTCAAAGTGATAAATTATTTATTTTATAATAATTCTCACAAGCGCTTCTGAAGTGTCTATCTGGTCACAGGGCTGGATGGAATGACATAGTTCCAACCCTCAATAAGTCTTAAATCAATAATGAACAACACTGTCCCAGATCAACATGAAGGAGCCAGATATTTGAACCAGTCTTAAATACGCAAAACACATGGATGTTCCAAAGGTAATATGTTACTGCCAGATTGCCTGCCAGATGCTCACACCAGAGCACACTCCTGCCCTGCCTTCTGTGCATGAGGATGCTCACATTCCCACCCACTTGCCAACAGTCATTATCATTCCTTCAAATCTTTGCCAATTCTATAGGTTAAAAAATGGAATCATGTTTTTTTGGTTTTTTTGGTTTTTTTTTTTGAGATGGAGTTTCACTCTTGTTGTCCAAGCTGGAGTCCAATGGCGCAATCTCAGCTCACTGCAACCTCCACCTCCCATGTTCAAGTGATTCTCCTGCCTCAGCCTCCGGAGTAGCTGAAATTACAGGCGCCTGCCACCATGCCTGGCTAATTATTTTGTATTTATAGTAGAGATGGGGTTTTACCATGTTGGCCAGTCTGGTCTCGATCTCCTGACCTCAGGTGATCCTCCCACCTCGGCCTCCCAAAGTGCTGGGATTACAGGGATGAGCCACCACACCGGCCCATTGTATGTTCTAGTTTATACTTCAGTTAGTAGCGAGAACTAACCCCTCTTCCCATTGGCCATTTGTGTTCCTCCTTTTGCGGTTGATTACCTATTCACGCCTCTTACTCATCTGCATTGAGGTCCCTGTGTACTGCTGGGTGGGACTGGGTGCTAAATGCCACAATGCATGAAGTCCAGGACACTCTCAAAACAAATATCTATTGTTTTTTAAAAAGAAGAAAATATGGCCAGGTGTAGTGGCTCACTACTGTAATCCCAGCACTTTGGGAGGCTGAGGCAGGTGGATCACCTGAGGTCAGGAGTTTGAGACCAGCCTGACCAACATAGTGAAACCTGGTTTCTACTAAAAATACACAAATTAGCCAGGCACCATGGCATGTGTCTGTAGTCCCAGCTTCTCGGGCAGCTGAGACAGGAGAATCACTTGAGTCTGGGAGGCAGAAGCTGCAGTGAACCGGGTTCATGCCATTGCACTCCAGCCTAGGCAACAGAGGGAGACCTTGTCTCGGGGGAGTGGGCAAAAAGGAGAAAAAAATACATGTATGTAAAAAATGCTTCTCAGAACCATTGTTAGTAAATAGTTATTTCCTTCCAGATCTAAACATGTAAGTGTAGGTGTTTTTCACATATACAGGATCTTATTCTATTCAGCTTTTCTGTAACCTGTTTTCCTCAAAAGAATCTTTGTGATCTCTTCAAAGAATGACAAATCAATAAGAGAATGATAGTTTGTTAATAGAAAAATAAGCAAAGAGTATGAATAGGTAATTATTCACAAAAGGAGAGGCACAAATGGCCAATGTGAAGAGGTATTCGGCCTTACTGTTAGTTGGAAACATAAATTAAAACAAACATATGATTCCATTTTTTACTATTATAGACTTGGCAAAGATTTCAAGAAATGATAATGCCCAGAGTTTGCAAGTGGCGAGAAAGTGGGCATTCTCATACAGAGATGCAGGTAATATGCTTTGGAGCTAGCATTTTGAGAGAAAATTTGACACTAATACATTCTTGAGAATAAATCTGCCCTTTGATGCACCAGTATCACTTGCAGAAGCTTACCCTAAGGAAATGACCAGTAATTTGAGCGGCAACATGTGTGTAAAAGAAAGTAGGGGATTGAAAGCCAGGTGCAGTGGTGCACACTGCAGTCCCAGCTACTCGGGAGGCTGAGGCCAGGGCATCTCCTGAGCCCAAGAGTCCAAGTTCAGCTTGAGAAACATAGCGAGATCCAGTCTCTTTAAAAAACAAAAACAAACAAACAAAAAATAGTGGAGTGGACAAGAACACTGTGGCATATCATACCATAGAATACTGTGGGGCAATTAAAATCATATTTTAAAAGAATATTGGCTGATGTAGGAGAATGTTCACAATGTATTACCATGTGAAAGAGGGAGATTGTCAAAAGGGTACATGGTATGACCCCATTTTTGCTTGTACATATATGCACACAAATGTCTGAAAAGAGAGTCACCAAAACATTAACAATAAGATTTTCTGGGTCAGGAGATTATGAGTGTTTAATTTTTTCTTTGTGCTTTTTCTAAGGTTTTTTACACTGAACAAGTATTACTTGTGTGAAGTAGTGGGGAAGATGTCATTAAAAATGGTTTTCAAGAGAAGTACTGGTTGATATGGGGCAACCACAAATAGACTTTAAGAATTTGATTCTAAATAGAGCCAATGTTCTGACACTGGCCAGTTGAAGTGGGAGAAGTGACATCTCTCAACCAAGGTCCTAGGTTTAGGTTACCACTCTTGTACCAGGTTTCAGTGTGACCTGACCTCTCAGGGTGAGGGCCCAGGCCCTCAGCCCCAGGGCATTTTCCTTGTGTTCTGCGTAAGCCTCTGGGTTAGAGGTAGGAGAGGTAAAGGAAATGAGAACAAATTATTCTGCACAAGGAGGAGGGAGACCAAGATGCAAAGGAAGTGGCCCCAGACACCAAGCCTCTTGGCATGGCTCACCTAGACTGCCTGAGGCATCACCCCACAGGGACAGCCACCAACATGTCCCCAAACTCAGACACAGAACAACTTTATGAACCTGCTGCCAGGCACAGACTGCTCCAGAGATGAAAGCAGAGAGATCTGCAAATAAAACCAGGGGTGGGAGTCCATCCCAAGCTTTCGGTTCCCTGAAACTTCTTTCTGCAACCTGAACCTTGTTCAGAGGGAGGAGAGACGAATGGTAATGAGTCTTGGAGAAGTTCAATTTACTTTTCTTTCTTAATAAAGTATAAAAATTACCTAAGAGATCAGAATGCTACATGTCAAGTCCTAAATAGGATGGTTTGTTTCTGTGATGAAATCGAAGCCCCAAACAGATGTGAAGATGGAAATGCTGACATAGTGGGGCAGGCTGAATCTCAGAAGAGGGTGATGGTTCAAGTGTGATAGGAGCCTGGAGTAGACGGCCTTAAAACAAAGAGACTTTTGCAGCCACTGGCAAAAGGTTAAGCAGTAAGACCCTATCTTTCCTGTTTAAGGGAGAAGTCCTCACTACCTTCTAACTAACCCCACAGTCCAGCTCCAAAGAACATGGCCACCCGGTTTCAAACCCTGTAAGGACCTCATGAAGCATTCCCTGACTCCCATCCCGATTCTGCCTAGCAAGGCCCCACACATCTTCAAGAGCCAGCCTTATGCCCATCCCTCCATCCCCGCTCATAGGCTCTCTCTTTTAAGCCCTAGGCATTATATTTCTTTATTTCTGACTTTTGGCCTCCGTTTTGAGTATGTATTTGTCTTATCCTCACCCTTCTGCCCAGAGAGCAACTTGAGTAAAGGACTGCACGTTGTCCTCTATATCCACATAGCAGGTGCCATGTAAATATTTGCTGAACATTTTTTAAAGTCAATGTTTTATTTTAGAACAGTTTTAGATTTACAGAAAAATTGGGAAGATAGTAGAGAGTTCCTATATACCCCACACCCAGTTTCCCCTATTCTTAACGTCTTATATGAGTACAGTACGTCTGCCCAGTTAATGAACCAATATTGAACATTATTATAAACTAAAATTGGCCAGGTGTGGTGGCTCATGCCTATAATCCCAACACTTTGAGAAGCTGAGACAGGAGGATCACTTGAGACAAGAACAGCCTGGGCAATAAAGGGAGATCTTGTCTCTAAAAATTAAAACAGTAATAATAAGTACTAACTAAAATCTATACCGACAATCTTCTTAATTTCTACCTTCCTTCTTCAGAAGCCCATCCAGGATACTGTATTACATTTAGTAATCGTGTTGCAGTTTCTCAGACTTTGCTTGTTTGAGATAGAATTCACATACCACAAAATCCACCCTTTTAAAGTGTACAACTCTGTGATTTTTTTACTGTATTCACAAAATTGTACAACCAGTAGCATTATCTAATTCTAGGACATTTTCATCTCCCCTAAAAGAAACTCCACCTTGGCCGGGCGCGGTGGCTCACACTTGTAATCCCAGCACTTTGGGAGGCCAAGGCGGCGGATCACGAGGTCAGGAGATTGAGACCATCCTGGCTAACACGGTGAAACCCCATCTCTACTAAAAATACAAAAAATTAGCCGGGTGTGGTGGCGGGCACCTGTAGTCCCAGCTACTCGGCAGGCTGAGGCAGGAGAATGGCGTGAACCCGGGAGGCAGAGCTTGCAGTGAGCCGAGATTGCACCACTGCACTCCAGTCTGGGTGACACAGTGAGACTCCGTTTCAAAAAAAAAAGAAACTCCACCTGTTAGCTGTCACTGCTCTTTCCCTCCTCCCAGCAGCTTCTGGCACCACTAATAATACCTTGTCTTTATGGATTTGCTTATGCTGGACATTTCACACAATTGGAATCACACATTATGTGTCCTTTTGTGTCTGGCTTCTTTCACTTAGCATAATATTTTCAAATTTCATTCACCTTGTAGCATGAATCAGTACCTCATTCCTTTTTACGGCTGCGTAATGTTTCACTATATGGCTAAACTGCATTTTGTTTATCCATTCATCAACTGAAGGACATTTAGGTTGTTCCATGTTGGGACTTTTATGAATAATACTGCCATGACATTCGTGGGCAAGTTTTCGCATGAACATAATGTTTTCATTTCTTTTGGATGTACTTAGGAGTGGAATTGCTGGGTCGTTTGGTAACTCTATGCTTAACTTTTGGAGAAAATGCTAGTTTTCGAAGTGGCTGCATCATTTTACATTCCCACCAGCAATGTTAGGAGGGTTCCAATTTTTCCACATCCTCACCGACACTTGTTGTTGTTTTGCTTACAGCCATCCTAGTAGGTGTGAAGTGGTATCTCCTTGTAGTTTTGATTTGCATTTTTTAAATGACTACTGATGTTGAGCATTTTCTCATGGGCTTATTGGTTAGCTATACAACTTCTTTGGATAAATGTCTGTTCAAATCCTTTGTCCATTTAAATATTGTGTCTTTTTTCTTGTGAAATCGAAGTTATTTTCATATTCTGAATACTAGATTCTTCACATATGTGATTTGCAAATATTTTCTTTCATTTTGGGGGTTGGGTTTATACTTTCTTATTTTTCTTTATAATGGCTTTATTGAAATATAATCCACATGCCATGTAATTCACTCTTTAAAATGTAACAATTTGGTTGTTTTTAGTATTTTCAGAGTTATACAACCATCACCATCATTTTCTTAATAGTGTCCTTTGAAGCACAGAAGTTATTAATTTTGATGAGGTCCAATTTACCAATTTTTCTCTGGTTGCTTGTGCTTTTGGTGTTGTATTCAAGAAACTACTGCCTAACCCAACAACATAAGGATTTATTCCTATGTTTTCTTTTAATAGTCTACTTTTACCTCTTATATTTAGGTCTATGATCCATGTTGACTTCAATTTTGCATATGGCGTGAGGTATGGATCCAACTTATTCTTTTGCTGGTGAATATCTAGTTGTCTCAGAACCATTTGTTGAAAATATTATTTTCCCCATTGAATTATCTTGGCACCCTTATCAAAAATCAACGGCCTGGCTGGGCGCAGTGGCTCACGCCTGTAATCCCAGCACTTTAGGAGGCCAAGGTGGGCAGATCATGAGGTCAGGAGATCGAGATCATCCTGGCTAACACGGTGAAACCCCGTCTCTACTAAAAATACAAAAACTTAGTTGGGCGTGGTGGCAGATGCTTGTAGTCCTAGCTACTCGGGAGGCTGAGGCAGGAGAATAGCATGAACCCGGGAGGCACAGAGCTTGCAGTGAGCTGAGACTGTGCCACTGCACTCCAGCCTGGGTGACTCGGTCTCAAAAAATAAATAAATAAAATAAAATAAAATAAATGGCCCATAATACATGCATGGGTTTATTTCTAGACTTTTGATTCTATTTCATTGATCTAAATATTTGTTCTTATGCCAGTACCACACGGTCTTGATTTCTAAAGCTTGTGGTAAGTTTGAAATCAGAAAGTGTTAGTCCTCCAAATTGGTTCTTCTTTTTCAAGATTATTTGGGCTATTCTGGAACCCTTACAATTTTATATAAATGTTAGAATCATCTTGTCTGTTTCCGCAAAAGACTGAGCTAGAGTTTTGATAGAGATTGCATAGAATGTGTAGATTAATGTGGGGATTACTGCCATCATAACAATATTGTCTTCCAATCCACCGACATAAGATATCTTCATATTTATTTAGGTTTTCTTTAATTTATTTCAGTGATGTTTTGCAGTGGGGTCAATCCCCAACTGAGCCTTTAAATGACTTCACTTTAGCCCTGGTTGTCACTTTGAAGCCTTTTGAGAGACCCTGAGTGAAAGGAGTCAGCTAACTGCCACCATATTCCTGACCTACCAAAACTGTGAGACAATAAATGTTGCTGTTTGAAGTCACAATGTTTTGAGGTAATGTTATACAGCAGTAGATAATGAAGACAACCAGGAATATTCCCCTCCTAAATTTCCACCTCTCCAACTCCTTTGAGTCATCAGTTCTCAGATTTAAATGTCGATTCCTCAGGGATGACTTTCCCTTTCCCTGACAATCTCCCCCATACCAGCAGGCCTCTGATGATACATTCTAACAGCATCCTCTTCTCTTTTGCAGCACTCATCACCATGACAATTTGTTCATAATCTGAGTATTTGTTTCATGCCTGTCTTCCCTCAAGACTGTCAGTTCCATAACTGAGCAGGCTATATTTATTTCATCCACACTGAATTCCCAGCACCTAATGTGGTGCCTAGCATAGAATGGGGACATAGTAATTGTAGGAATAAAAATGTAAACTTAAGAATGAATTAATAAATAAATACATCTAAGCCTCATAGTTCAGAAAGGAGGGAGAGAAAAGCCTAGTAAAGATAGTTACAAAAGTCTCATAATTCCAGGATTTTCTTTTTAAAAAATACTTATTAAACGGGCTGGGCGCGGTGGTTTATGCCTGTAATCCCAGCACTTTGGGAGGCTGAGGCAGGCGGATCACAAGGTCAGGAGATCAAGATGATCCTGGCTAACACGGTGAAACCCTGTCTCTACTAAAAATATAAAAAATTAGCCAGGCGTGGTGGCTGGCGCCTGTAGTCCTAGCTATTTGGGAGGCTGAGGCAGGAGAATGACGTAAACCCGGGAGGCGGAGCTTGCAATGAGTCGAAATGGCGCCACTGCACTCCAGCCTGGGCGACAGAGCGAGACTCCATCTCAAAAAAAAAAAAAAGACTTTTTAAACAAAACAGGAGGTGCAGTGGCTCACACCTATAATCCCAGCACTTTGGGAGGCCAAGGCAGGCAGATTGCTTGAGCTCAGGAGTTCGAGACCAGCCTGGGAAACATGGTGAGACTCTGTCTCTGCAAAAAATACAAAAATTAGCTGCGTGTGGTGGTACGTGCCTGTGGTCCCAGCTACTCAGGAGGCTAAGGTGGGAGGGTCACCTGAGTCCAGGAGGTGGAGGCTACAGGGAGCCATGAATGTGCCACTGTACTCGAGGCTGGGAGCCTCTTTGACAGAGCAAGACCCTGTCTCAAAAAACAAACAAAAAAACCATGTCAACATATTCTAGTTAAAAATTTGTTATAACAGAGTTTATTATAATCTAATTCTCCACTTTAAAAAAAAGGCCAACCAGGGTTAGCCAATAGTCCAAGAGTTGACGTCGGTAATAAAGGATGAGAGGGTAAAGACAGAGTGCATGTTTAAAAAGCTGCCCCAATATCAATAGGCTGGAATTGATGTTCCTCTGCCCTGGATATTGAATCTGGGAAAGGTGTACAGTTTTTCTATGAAGCTGAATGCCGGAAGGAGGATGTTGAAGTCTGAGGATAAACCTGTGGCCTGGCAAATTTAGTCCCATTGTTTCAGGTGACTAAATTCTATACCTTTACAAGACTTTTAAAATGATATTATATAATCAACAGCTCTATATTCCATCTAGTGAATTGGTTTTATTAGCGATTCTTTATCTTCACTGCCTACCAGATAACATCCAACTCCTCCCTAGCTGGATGTCCAGGACTCAGCTGACCTTTCAGGCTTGCCCACTGCAGACACCATGCTCTTGGCACTCCGCAGTCACAGGGTCCACTTTCCCAACTCTGTGGCTTTGCAAGCGCTCTTCCTCTAACTGCAAGTTCCCTTTCAGTACCACCGAATTCCCCAAAGCTAAGTTCAAATCAGAACTCTCCTGCTGCCCTCAGAACTGACTGCTCCATGGCTCTGTCTTCCTGAGGCACTTCGTGCGTTTATCACTTCTGTGGCTAACAACATATTTAATATTATATTGTGATGATGTATTTTATTTATCTTCTCTGCTACATAGACCTGGAGGATATTGTGTTTGTCTTCATCTTTTTTCCTACATAACATAGTACATGGCTCTGGATGGAATAGGGGCTTAATATATATTTGTTGTTGAATGAAAGAACGAATGTTAAAAGGCTTCTAAATGAATCTGATATAGTTTAAATCCCAATGCCAGTAATAACAATAATAATATAGTCATAGAAAGAGATTAAAGTTAAAAAGTATTAATTTGCCTTTTTAATTATGAAGTTCTGTTTCCCCGTGTACCAAAGAAGACATCTCATAAGGCAAAAATGAACTTAGAAATGAACAAACAAGGCCGGGTGCAGTGGCTCACACCTGTAATCCCAGCACTTTGGGAGGCTGAGGTAGGCAGATCATTTGTGGTCAGGAGTTGGAGACTAGTCTGGCCAACATGGTGAAACCCTATCTCTACTAAAAATACAAAAAAATTAGCCAGGCATGGTGGCACACGCCTGTAATCACAGCTACTCAGGCTAAAGCAGGAGAATCGCTTGACCAAGGTGGAGGTTGCAGTGAGCCGAGATCACGTCACTGCTCTCCAGCCTGGGCTACAGAGCAAGACTCTGTCTCAAAAAAAAAAAAAAAAAAAAAAAAAAATTCGAAAAATAAACTAATGTTTCTTCACTAGTACACTAGAGCACTGACTAAATGTTCTAATACATTACTCTTAGTAGTCACATAGAGCTCAAATAAATAAATAAACAATAAAGCAAACTACTAAAAATAGGAAAATGAGCTTTTCAAGAGCTTTCAGGAATTCTTTGTCTGCTGTTCAACTTTTAACCAGACAATCTGAAAAATTTTTAAAGCTTAATAATAACGAATAACCATCTTCTATAAAGTCAAAGTAGTTTACTTGAGATACAGGGACTTATCACAGAAATGGAATGTACCAGGTTACTTAGGGCATGATGTTTGAGAGCACAGTGTCTTCATGACCAAGTCCAGTGTATCCTGAATCCTTATGTTATTTGTTTCCATCAGGGAAGGATGTCTCCCGAATGATTTTGTGTTTTCTTCTGGATCAAGGGGGTGAAGCGTATGGGGGTTGAATAGACATCGAGGCTCCCCCAAGATGCCAACTCTGTGAAAAGAATTATTGGGACAGCTGAAGTGGTGAGGCCAAAGACTGACGTGGAGAGTTGAGACTGTGATTGTGGTTGTGTGTATGTGTGTGTGTATATACACTAAAGCTAAGATACACTCTCTCCCTTTTTAAAAACCTTCCCTGTTTCCATGAACTACTACTGTAGTCTAATATATGAGTCCAAAAGTAAATTCTTAGCAAGATTTTGTAGTAGCGCTTCCCACATTTCTCAAAAATGATTCTACTAATAGAAAAGCCTCAGCCTTAAAAAAATTCAGTTACAGGGCCGGGCGCGGTGGCTCACACCTGTAATCCCAGCACTTTGGGCGGCCGAGGCGGGCAGATCACCTCAGGTCGGGAGTTTGAGACCAGCCTGACCAACATGGAGAAACCCCATCTCTGCTAAAAATACAAAATTAGCCAGGCTGGTGGCGCATGCCTGTAATCCCAGCTACTCAGGAGGCTGAGGCAGGAGAATCACTTGAACTCGGAAGGCAGAGGTTGAAGTGAGCCAAGACTGGGCCACTGCACTCCAGCCTGGGCAACAAGAGAGGGACTCTGTCTCAAAAAATAATAATAATAATAACAATAATAATAATAATAAATAAATAAATCAGTTACTCACTCCTCCAAACTAGAACTATTTGGAGTCTAGCACCACTTTCTAGCAATTTTTTTTCTGGTCTAGATGGGTGTACCTCAAGATTCTCTAGAAAGGAAACTAGGAGGGCAGCAGGGCAGAAGTAAGAAAATGGGGGCTGTCATCATGGCTCAGTTCCCTGGCAGAGGGCCCCTGCCCCTTCCAGTCCCACCTGGGATGCCACCTCAAGGCACTCATGTTTCTCTTGCCAAGCCACTTACACTGGCATGGACACAGAGTCCAAAGCTCCCACATGCTTTTGCATCTCAGCTGGGAATCTGACGTCTACTTGATGATACTTTTTCTCAAAGACGTTTTGAGCTTTTTCTCTGAGAGATGGCAGCAGAGTAGACATGACTGGAGAACGCATGTTGATGGCTTTTTTAATTGCTGGGCGTTTTGCCATCATTCTCCTGTCGGGGAGGAAGGTGACATTTAGGTCATACAACCCTGTTTTCTAGAAATGTTCTTGAGGCCAAGTGCAGTGGCTCATGCCTGTAATCCCAACCCTTTGGGAGGTCAAGACGGGAGGATCACTTAAGTCCAGGAGTTCGAGACCAGCCAGGGCAACATAGCAAGACCTCCATCTCTACAAAAAATTTCAAAAATTAGCCAGGCGAGACAGCATGCCCACAGTCCTAGCTATAGGAGGATCACTTGAGCCTGGGAGGTTGAGGCTGCAGTGAACTATGATCATGCCACTGCCTTCCAGCGTGGGTGACGGAATGAGATGCTGTCTGAAAAAAAGAAGACGAGGCCAGGCACGGTGGCTCACACCTGTAATCCCAGCACTTTGGGAGGCTGACGTGTGTGAATCACCTGAGGTTAGGAGTTCGAGACTAGCTTGACCAACATGGTGAAACTCCGTCTCTACTAAAAATACAAAAAATTAGCCAGGCGTGGTGGTGCATGTCTGTAATACCAGCTACTCAGGAGGCTGAGACAGGAGAATTGCTTGAACCAGGAGTTGGAGGTTGCAGTGAGCCAAGCTTGTGCCACTGCACTCCAGCCTTGGCAACAGAGCAAGATTCTGTCTCAAAAAAATAAAATAAAATAAAATAGAGGAGAAAAAAGAAAAGAAAAGAAAGGAAAGGAAGAAAGGAAGAAAAGAAATATCCTTGAGCATAGGAAAGTCAAAAGGTCATACCTAAACTGAACAAAAGTCATGCGTTTCTTTTCCCCTCCTGATTCCTCATCTTCACGCCTCCTGCGAGGAATGTTGAACATATTGGTACGAAAGAGTCTCCCTACTTCTTCTTCAATCTCTGTCAAGTGTTGACGTCGGAAGACAATCCAAGCCACATATGTACAGAAAGTGTAAAAGGACTATAACAAAAAATAGACAAGAATCACAATCCTTAGCTGTGAAATGGAAAACTCCCACCTGTCTATATAACACAGCTAAGCAGACACAAACCCAGATGACCCAATTTCCCAATATTCCTGAAACACTGTGCAAAATTACACATGTACTCACTTTTGCACAAGAAAGATCAGACCAACAATTTAAGGTATAGCACATAGCTTGTTAGCATCCTTTTTAGAAAGGATATTCGCTAAAAATAAGTGTCTGACAAATGGTCATTTGTTGTTGGTATAAATTGTTTCATATCAAAAAGCACCAAAACATAAGTGACTCACCTCAAAGAACTTCCAGTCTTTCTGTGTATCTGATATTTTCTCCCTGTAACATAACAAGTCACAACTATAGGTTGAGAGGGAAGTTCAATCTTTCAGGGACCTAGTCTTTATCTTCCTCTAAAGTTAGGGTCATTATCTTGGCCCCAAGATTATTTTCAGCTACACAAATGCTATCAAAAGGCCTTCATAAAGAGTCTCAATACTTTCTTCTTCAACTTCCTATGTTACCCAGATAAAAATCCCTAGAATGGTAAAAAGTTAATCGATATAAATTTGGGGTAAACAAACCAGTGAGGAAATGTATTTTTCCAAAGACTTCTAGTAATTTGAGTGTTGGGGAGGTAAGGAGAGTGGAAAGGTGATAAAGAGGAAGCAGAGAACTAGAAGGTAAGGCTGCAATAAAGAAAAGGAAAATAATTAGCAAACAATAGTTATGGCTATTGGGTACAAAAAGAAACAGAAACAAAAGCCACAAAGATCTATGCCAAAACAACCAATAGACTGAGAACAGCAGTGTGCTCCTCCTTTTGATGGGCATGGGCAAACCTGAGTCTTCTCTCTTACCAGGAGTCCTTGGAACACAAATTCAATGTTAAGAATACTATACTTGGCCAGGCGCAGTGGCTCATGCCTGTAATCTCAGCACTTTGGGAGGCCGAGGTGGGAGGATCACTTAAGGCCAGGGGTTTGAGACCAGCCTGGCCAACATGGTGATACCTCGTCTCTACTAAAAATACAAAAATTGGCTGGGTGTGGTGGTGAGCACCTCTAATCCCAGCTACTCAGGAGGCTGAGGCAGGAGAACTGCTTGAACCTGGGAGGCAGAACTTGCAGTAAGCCGAGATTGTGCCACTGCATCCCAGCCTGGGTGACAGAGCAAGACTCCATCTCAAAAAGAAAAAAAAAACATACTAAACTGGCATGGGCACAATTAGTGAACATGGCCTCCCCTCCTAACAATTCTGATTCTGACTCCCAGCATTAGGAAACCAGACCTGGTCTGGGGAGCCCTTGAGAGTTGATTGAGGGGGCTATGCATCTGCAATCACTTCATCAGTCACAGCAGCCAAGGCCAGACCCTGGACACTTCAAGGCTGATCCTAGTTTTGCTTCTTTTTTAAGACAGAGCTGGAGTGCGGTAGTGTGATCATAGCTCACTACAGCCTCAACCTTTTGGGCTCAAGCAATCCTCCCACCTGCCAATCCTCCCCCCTCCAATCCTCCCACCAGACTGTAGGAGTTCAGGATGGTTCTGGAGAGCCTGGTACCCACCTCAGCCTCATAAGAAGCTGGGACCACAGGTATACACCACCACACTGGCTTTTTGTTTTTCTTTGATACAGGGTCTCACTCTGTCACCCAGGCTGAAGCACAGTGGCATGATCATGGCTCACGGCAGCCCTGACCTCCCCAGCCTCAGGTGATCCTCCCACCTCAGCCTCCCAAGTAGCTGGGACTAAGGCACACGCCACCACGACCAGCTAATTTCTGTATTTTTTGTAGAGACGGGGTTTCACATGTTGGCCAGGCTGGTCTCGAATGCCTGAGCTCAAGCTATCCACCCATCTCACCGTCCCAAAGTGCTGGGATTACAGGCATGAGCCAAGGTGCCCGACCTGCTTCTGCTTTTGTTGGAGCCTTCCTTGGAGGAACTGTGACTCTGAGGATTGGCCTTGGTACCAGGCTCTCCAGAACCATCCTGAACTCCCACAGTCTGGGAAAGATGACCCAAATCTCACAGGACCTTCGGCCTTCTCACAAGGACTTCCTGGTCTGAATGGGCCTAAACTAGCCCTTCACTTGGGGAATGAGGCCGAAGAGGTGGTTACTGGGGCCTGCCCCTCCCCTCCTACAGACCTCTTCATTATATATTGGTTTCTTCATGTGCAAGTCTTCAATAAAGAACTGCGGCAATAGCAATTACAGTGAACATGGACTAAGTATGGAGTATGTGCCGGGTACCGCGCTAAGCCCTTTACACGTATGATCATATCTAGTTTTCATAACATCCCGCACCATGCTAAGCCCTTTACATGTATGATCATATCTGGTCTTCATAACATCCCTATGGTATAGTCAACATTATTATTCCCAATTCTCAATTTGAGGAAACTAAAGTTGAGACTTAAGTCCAAAGACATATATTTAATTAGGGGCAGATCCTGTACTAAAAATCAGGCCTGTCAGATACCCACATCTGTCCTCATAACTGGAATGTGAGGAGAATAAGCTTTTTTCTTTAAAATAGTTTGCAGATAAACATATTGAACAACAGAGCTCAGCGGAAACTTTTCGGAGCAACCCTCAGCATTTCTTTTCTGTGCAACCTGAGGCCTCCACCTGAGGGGTGTGCTGATGTGAAATTTCTGCCCTTTCAAAGCTCCTCTTCTGTAACCAACTGTAAATCTTCTGCCAGCTGAAACCAGAGACCATGAACACCTGCCAAGCTGAAGCAAGAAAACCAGCCAAAGTCTGTTTTGGGAATAAAGTCAGCTTGCATTCTGGGAGATCGAGAGCAGAGCTCACAACAGCACAAGGCAAACCAGCACCATCTTAGCACGGTTTTGAAATGAGAGTGATTGCCCAGGAAACACATTTTCTTTCCTTTTCTTTCTGGGTTCTTTTTTTAGATATTAGAAGAGAAGGTAAGGCTGGGCACAGTGACTCACGCCTGTAATCCCAACACTTTGGGAGGCCGAGGCAGCTGGATCACCTGAGGTCAGGAGTTCGAGACCAGCCTGACCAACATGGAGAAACCCCATCTCTACTAAAAATACAAAATTAGCCGGGCGTGGCGGCAGTTGCCTGTAATCACAGCTACTCAGGAGGCTGAGTCAGGGAGAATTGCTTGAACCCAGGAGGTGGAGGTTGCAGTGAGCCAAGATCGCGTCACTGCACTGCAACCTGGGCACAGAGCAAGATTCCATCTCAAAAAAAGAGAAAAAAAAAAAAAAGAAGAAGAGAAGGTAACATGAACCTCTTTCCACTTTCTCTCAAGTTGCCATACACACTGGAACTCTTTCTCTCTCTTTTTTTTTTTTTTTTCTTTTTTTTGAGATGGACTTTCACTCTTGTTGCCCAGGCTGGAGTGTAATGGCACGATCTTGGCTCACCACAACCTCCGCCTCCCAGGTTCAGACGATTCTCCTGCCTCAGTGTCCCAAGTAGCTGGGATTACAGACATGCACCACCACGCCCAGCTAATTTTGTATTTTTAGTAGAGATGGGGTTTCTCCATGTTGGTCAGGCTGGTCTTGAACTCCTGACCTCAGGTGATCCGCCTGCCTCAGCCTCCCAAAGTGCTGGGATTACAGGTGTGAGCCACGGCGCCTGGCCTAACTCTTTCTCTCTTAATGCCCAAAGCAAACTGATGTAACCCATACTGCAAAAATTAAGTACAGAATGTCGTGGGTTTCTTCTTACCATTCTGATTTAGCCCTGCATATGAAATAGAAATGCGCCCAGGAAATGGGTGCATACAATGAATACATTTGGGGACTTCAAAGTTAAAAGCTCTACATATTTATTTCTAGCTGGTATATTTTGAGTCGTTTTCCTGTCTTTTTTGGTATTTTATAATTTTTATATTAAGTACATATACTTAAAATAAATTGATTATAAATTTAAAATTTTATTGATTATAAAATAAAATTGGCTGGGTGTGGTGGCTCACACCTGTAATTCTAGCACTTTGGGGGGCCAAGGCAGGAGGATCGCTTGAGCTCAGGAGTTCAAGACCAGCCCGGACAAGTTGGCGAAACCCGATCTCTACAAAAAAACACAGAAAAAAAAAAATAGCTGGGAGTGGTGGCACACACCTTGTAGTCCCAGCTACTTTTGGGGCCAGGTGAGAGCATTGCTTGAGAACAGGAAGTTGAGGCTGCAGTGAGCCGAGATAGTGCCACTGCACTCTAGCCTGGGTGACAAAGTGAGACTCCATCTCAAAAAAATAAAAAATAAAAATTAATTTAATTTAATTTTAAAAAATTAAAATAACAAAATTTAAGCCTCTCAAAATTGTCTGCAAATAGAAATGGGGTTTAAACAATACAATCCGTGGAAATACAATACAAGTCATAAATGTAATTTTAAATTTTCTAGAAGAAAAACAAGTGAAGAGAAACAAGTGAAGCTAATTTAATAATATATTTTATCTAAACCCCCCAAAACATTATCATTTCAATATAGAAGCAATATTTCTAAAGTACTGAGATATTTTATTCATTTTTAGATTTTCTGTGTACAGTGCTTATTTTTCACTTACAGTATGTTTCAATTTGGACTATCTACATTTCAAAGTGCTCACTAGCCACTTGTGGCAAGTGGCCACCATGCTGGTGAGCACGGACGCCATGCATTCCATGTTTGAGGACACAACCCAAAGGAAAGAGGGGAAAGCCAGCCTGGTAGTAAATCTAGAGATTTTTAGTGGCCTGTTATGATGCTTTCTTATTCCTTCTTGCTACCTTAGACTCTTGGCTCCAAATCAAAATGAAGAAAGTATATTTTATGATTTGTCATTCCTAAAGGGAAACAAAGTTTAGTCCCAGACTTCTGGGCTGGGAAGAAAAAAAAGTTGTGCTCCCCTATTTGCCCCCTGCTGCTGTAGGTATAATCAGGTTTCAATGAAGGGCAAGGTCTGCTCTATACAAGACAGTATCAAAGGGATGTATTTTAGGGGAGGGGAAAGAGGCTTTGGTGCAGCATGTGATTGGGGGTAAGGGCAGAGGAACAGGGCTTAGGGATAATTTATACACCTGAGTTTCAAAAAGACTCCCTTTTTCCCCGTCAGCCCCACCGCTAGCCTCTCTGGTCACCCATCAAGTGACAGCTGCACTGAGAACAGTGGAAGAAGGTATAAATGCTAGGGTCAAGGTGGGGGTGGAGCCAGCATTGGCCATCACCAAAGAAAAGATCTAACTATGGCATGTGCCTGCCACCAAGGAGGTTTTCATATCTTAACTTGGAAAACACAGAGAACTTTTATTGAACATGTTCATCAAAATTCTGCTAAAGCTTTTGGGCTGTCAGGGTTCCTCAGACATTTAAAGGCACATGCTTCTACTTCTCAAGAGACATGAAAGCACTAAATTAACAGCACCCAAACTGCTGGTTCTACTAAAATCTTTAATCCTAGAGATAAATAGCATAACGTGTTGTAGTCCAATATTAAGTGTGCATATGAGACAAAACAGGGACCAACCCCCCTACACTTAGGGACCTGCCACCCGACCCCCACCCCCAAACATGAAAATAAAGGAAAGCCTTGAGTTCCTTTAAGGGAAATTCCAGGCACCTAGCTAGCTCTGAGAAGTAAATGAGCAACTTGATAAGCAAGAAGGTAACAGTAGCTTAAAAGACAGCCAAGGAAGTTAGAGTCACAAGATGTTTGGTTCTCTATATAAAGTAAAAATAACATTTTAACATACGTCCCTGCGTTGTTTTTTAGAAACTCAGACTCCCACCAAATGGGTCCACTGGCATGTAGACCTCAGATAAGAGGAGATTGAGGACTGAACTCTGACTGCATTCATTGTTCTAAAGTTCTTCCTGAGAGGCCTAGAAGAAGTCATGTCCACGAGCCAGACCTAACACATCTTCCTACAGACCCCAAGTTTTTTAAACAAAGCTGCTCTACCTTAACCAAATCAGAAAATCTTTGAATCTGCTTATGACCTGTAAGGCCCCGCTTCAAAATATACTGCCTTTTCAGTCCAAACCAATATATAACCTCCATGTATTGATTTACAATTTTGCCGGTAACTTCTGCTTTCCTAAAATTTACTCCTGCCTTTAAAAACCCTTGCTTGCAAGCCATCAGAGAGGTCAGGTCTTAAGCGAGAGCTGCCTGATTCTACTTGCTTGGCGACCTGCAAATAAATGCTCTCCTTTCTCCTGATATTACAAACCACAGTGTGGATGTTTCACCTGACTGCATCAGGCAAGCAGACCCCAGTTCACTTCGGTAACACATATCTGAGAGAGAAAAATCAGAAAACACACATGCAAATATTAGCTTACTGAAATCGGAAAGAAGTGAAATGTTAAAATGAGTTAATCACCATAACTGGCAAAAACATTGTCCTCATCTCCTCCTACGTAAAAGCCACCAAAAGAACAATATAAACTTCTGAATCATGGCAAAAACCTGTTCCAGTCTGTCTTCTGTGTCCTTTGTTCAGCGTCTGACCTGTATGGAATTTGTTATGTGGGTGGTGAGATCTACGCTCATTCTTCTATAAACTGCTATCCAGCAGGCAGAGGAAACATGGGTTATGTCGCACACGGTGCAAAAATGACTAGCACCATCTGGAAATGAGCTAGTGCTAAACAGAGGCCATCACCTACTTTCAAACATATGCGTTCCTTTAAAGGTTTATATAAAAATTGCCTTGGAAAAAGTACAATTACTTCAGTGGTACAATTATGCCGAGAACTAAAAAATATTATAAATTCTCTAATTATGGTATAATTGTTTATAGTTTGCTGTTTATCCCAACATTAGTTTGCAATGTATATGTGTTTTTAAAGATTAAACCTTAAGTATGAGAAATTTAAAAAAAATTTTTTTTTGAGGCAGGGTGTTGTTCGGTCACCCAAGCTAGAGTGCAACAGCACGATCACGACACATTGCAGCCTCAAGCTCCCTGGCTCAAGCAGTTCTCCCACCTCAGCCTCCCAGGTGGCTGGAAATACAGGCATGCACCACCATGCCCAGCTAATTTTTAAATTTTTTTTCTGGAGAGAGGGTCTCACTGTGTTGCCCGGGCTGGTCTTGAACTCCTGGGCTCAAGTGATTTTCCTGCCTCAGTCTCCCAAAGTGCTGGGTACAGGCATGAGCCACTGTGCCTGGCTAAAATCATTTCTTAAGAGCAGGTTTTTGTTTTGTTTGTTTGTTTGTTTGTTTGTTTGAGGTGGAGTCTCACTCTGTCCCCCAGGCTGGAGTGCAGTGGCGTGATCTCGGCTCACTGCAAGTTCCGCCTCCCAGGTTCACACCATTCTCCTGCCTCAGCTTCCTGAGTAGCTGGGACTACTGGCGCACGCCGCCACGCCCGGCTAATTTTTTGTATTTTCAGTAGAGACTGGGCTTCACCACGTTAGCCAGGATGGTCTCGATCTCCTGACCTCGTGATCTGCCTGCCTCAGCCTCCCAAAGTGCCGGGATTACAGGAGTGAGTCACCGTGCCCAGCCCAAGAGCAGGTTTTTTAACCTTAAATCCTAGTTTTCTAACTAGAAGTGACACTTTAAAGACAAGAGATCAGTGTCAATAGTGATATTGTAAATGATTGAGTAGGAAACTGTAAAGATAACTGTAATTTTATCATAATGCTTTTCTTAAAAACTTTGTCAAGAGAAAACACTACTTCTTTCTAAACAATGAAGTCTACAGCAAGCTAAACCTCCACCAGCAGCCCTAGACACCAGCAAAAGCTTCCTGTTTTTGGATCACAGAAAGGTATTTTTGATGCTGAAACATCCCCAACTTCTAAGTATCTCTATGTTATATCTACTACTATACCACGCTCATCACAGATATTAAATGTAACAATTCCATTATTTTATATATGCTCTTGTCCTTTTGGGTTTCTTTTTTCTTTTAATTTTAGGTTTGGGGGTACATGTGAAGTCTTGTTACATAGATAAACACGAGTCACGGGGGATTGTTGTACATATTATCACATCACTCAGGTATTAAGCTCAGTACACAATACTTATCTTTTCTGCTCCTCTCCCTCCTCCTACTCTTCTCACCTTAAGTGGACCCCAGTATCTGTTGCTTCTTTCTTTGTGTTCATAAGTTCTTATCATTTAGCTCCCACTTATAAATAAATGAGAACATGCAGTATTTGATTTTCCTCTCCTGTGCTAGTTTGCTAAGGATAATAGCCTCCAGCTCTATCCATGTTCCCACAGAAGGCATGATCTCATTCTTTTTTATAGCTGCAGAATATTCCAAGGTGTAAACATACCACCTTTTATTTATCCAGTGTGTCATTGTTGGGCATTTAGGTTGATTCCATTGATTCCATGTATTTGCTATTGTGAACGGTGCTGCAACGAACATTCGCATGCATATGTCTTTACGGCAGAATGCTTTACATTCCTCTGGGTATATACCCAGTAATGGGAATGCTGGGTCGAATGGTAGTTCTGCTTTTAGCTCTTGAGGAATTGCCATACTGCTTTCCACAGTGGTTGAACTCATTTACACTCCCACCAACAGTGTATAAGGGTTCCCTTTTTTCTGCAACCTCGCCAGCATCTGTTATTTTTTGACTTTTTAATAATGGCCATTCTGACTGGTATGAAATAGTATCTCATTGTGGTTTTTATTTTTTACTGTAACCCACAGAAAGAAATATATTTAATAGAGTCCTCAATACACACTGAAACAAAAGTCTCCTAAAACAATACTTACTTTTACTTTTTATGATGTACTCTGATTTTTAAAGTTCTAGTCTATTCTCTTCAAGACTTACTAAATTGATTTTGAGATCCATTAATGTGTTGTAACTTGTACTTTGAAAAACATTGGTTTAGGAACATTACTGTAAGAAAGAACAACAGGCTGTAGAAAGCTGAATGCATAAAAGACGAGGACTGACTGTACTTTTAAAAGATACAAAAAGCGCGGTGATGAAATACCTGTAATCCCAGCACTTTGGGAGGCCGAGGCGGGTGAATCAGCTGAGGTCAGGAGTTCAAGACCAGCCTGACTAACACAGTGAAACCCCATCTCTACTAAATACAAAAAATTAGCCAGGCGTGGTGGCAGAGGTTGCAGTGAGCCAGGATTGCACCACTGCACTCCAGCCTGGGCAACAGGAGTGAAACTCTGTCTCAAAAAAAAAAAAAAAGTCCAGTCGTGGTGGCTCATGCCTATAATCCCAACACTTTGGGAGGTCAAGGCAGGCAGATCACAAGGTCAGGAGATAGAGACCATCCTGGCTAACATGGTGAAACTCCATCTCTACTAAAAATACAAAAAATTAGGGCATGGTGGCGGGCGCCTGTAGTCCCAGCTACTTGAGAGGCTGAGGCAGGAGAATGGCGTGAACCCAGGAAGGGGAGCTTGCAGTGAGCTGAGATTACGCCACTGCACTCCAGCCTGGGCGACACAGCGAGACTCTGTCTCAAAAAAAAAAAAAAAAGAAAAAATAGTAATCATGGCAGCAAAGCTTAAAAATGCTATGATGTTGGATATGTTATCAGAAGCAGACACCAAGACAGGACTGGACATGAGATTTATTGGAGGAAACGATGGTGACAGAAAATGAGAGAACTGGAGAAGGCAAGGAGCGCTGTCACACCTCAATGCATGTCTGACCCTGTGAGAGAGGAAAGGCAGGAGGGTCTGGGTAGGAAGGAACTCAGACAGTGGCAAAGCTCTAGGAAAGTTTTGACCAGGCCAAAGGGGAGTCCTCGAGCTGAAGCTGTCAGTCAGAGGAGTCCCGCAACCGTGAGGAATGGGCCTGCTGCACTCAGACACTGGCAGGAGGCAGCCTATGGGAAGCATGGTGCAATGGGCTGAATGTTTGTGTTCTCCCAAAATTCGTATGTTGAAATCCTAACTCCCAGTGTGATGGTATCAGGATGTGAGGACTTTGGAAGTAATTAAGTCATGAACATAGAGCCCTTATATATGAATTAGTGTTCTAGAAAAGAGACCCCAGAAAGCTCTGTCATCTTCTTTCTGCCATGTTGAGGATACAATGAGAAGCTGGCAGTCTGCAACCTAGAAGAGGGCCCTCACCAGAGCCTGACCATGCTGGTATACTGATCTTAGACCTGCAGCCTGTAGAACTGTGAGAAAGATATTTCTGTTGTTTATAAGCCACCCTGTCTATGGTACTTGGCTATAGCAACCCAAACAGGCTAAAACATGTGGCCTCAGTGCAGACCTGGTGGTGGATTCAGGCGCAACAGCTGGGGCCACTGCTCAGTTACACTCCCTGAGTGCCACATTTTCATGGTCCCATGCTGGAAAGCAGAACCAAATTTGTCAACTCCATAAAAGAACTGCAGCAGCAAAAACTTGAAAGCTGCAGAACGGATGTAGTAGAATAAAGAATGGGTGCTGTCAGGGATACACATTAAGAGTGTATTCCCAAGTCATGAAAAATCACACACACATGGTGAATCGAATCACACAGATGGTGGGCCTCAGAAGTGGATCGAGGACATCTACCACTATAGAAACAGGGGTGTGAAAGAAGCGAAATGGCCAACAATGACAAGAAACAACCAAAACACAAAGAAAGTGAGCCTGAACTGAAAGTATATCGATGCAAACATCAATAAATATCAAGTTCCAGCCGAGAGAAACTTCATATGTATATCTGTTTTTTAACTTTATAAACTAATATAGCTCCTTATGAATAGCCAAGAAGAAATTAGAGAATATATGCCTGTGCCCCTCAGACCCTAGGTAACTTGGAAAAAAATCTACCCAACTAAAGAATGAATTAGGGCCGAGTGCCGTGGCTCATGCCTGTAATCCCAGCACTTTGGGAGGCTGAGGTGGGTGGATCACCTGCGGTCAGGAGTTTGAGACCAGCCTGACCAATATGATGAAACCCCATCTCTACTAAAAATACAAAAATTAGCCAGGCTTGTTGGTGTGTGCCTGTAATCCCAGCTACTCGGGAGGCTGTCAGGAGAATTGCTTGAACCCAGGAGGCAGAGGTTGCAGCGAGCAGAGATAGTGCCACTGTACTTCAGCCTGGGCGACGGAGCGAGACTCCATCTCAAAAAAAAAAGAAAAAAAAAAAGACTGAATTAGCCACATACAGTCTCTGTCCTGCCTTTTCTTTTTGTAGGTAGTCAGAAAAGATTGGAACATCCAGAAAAAGTGAAAAAAGAAAAAAAAATTGCAACCACATCTCATATTTTTAAAGTTCATTATATGGGAGGGTAGAAATTGATGCTCAAATGAAAGACATTAAAACACAGATTAAGCAAAACTTTTAGTAAGAGTTGGGTAATAAGAAAAAATAAACTGGAAAAATAGGGTAAGAACAGCAAAATATAAACACAGAATTTCATGAAGCATTTTCAATTACCAAGACTAACCCAAAAAAGGGACCTCAAATTATGTTTTTCCATTTATCTTTTGTCACAGCAACATGTGTTCTTGAATAAGACTCTTAAAATTTACACATGATATATCACATTTAAATGTGCATACTATTTGACTCAGGAATTCTAGTTTAAGGAATTTATCTTTAGAACAAACTAGCAACTTATCTCAAATAGGCAAAATGGCCAGATAGAACATTGCCAAAGGTAAGAGGAGCGACTCTTGTTATCAGATGTTAAGTCACACCCTTTCCTGCCTGGCTCCCACCTATGCTCCTCAGTCAAGTGTCCCTAAGAGACACCCCTCACTCTCCTGCTACAGGTGCCCACTATCTGTCTATGCCGCTATTGTACTGACCAGCAATCTTTGCTTTCCTTACTTGATGACTCCTCCATTAGACTGTACACACTCCTTGAAGACTGTATGTTCTTTGCACCCTAGCACTTGGCACCATAACTACCACATAACAGGCACTCAACGTGAGTTGAATAAATCAAAGAAAAATATCAGCCATATAGTCCTGTATTTATAACAGAAAAACTGATCAATAAAACTCAATAGGAATTCCCCAAATTGGGTTAAAATATTAGAAAAATTCAACACCTAATAAATAAGAAATGTTACAGAGTGTAGAGACTAAAATCACTAAGTATTGGAAAGTTGGATATTAGTAAAGACAAAATATCTTAAGATTCATAACTCTTCTTATATGTTGTAACAAATCTCGAATAGATCAAAGATCAACATTTTTTAAAAACCTTATTGTTTAAAACTAGGAAAGAAAGGTAAATAGTTTAACCTAGGAATGGCAAGAACTTGCATGACTCTCGAGTAGCATCAGAAACAAGGTAGACGTATTCAAATAAATAAAAATGTGAAACATTTTCCTAATATGTAAAAACATAAATACCAAAAAGAAAGCAACAAACTAGAAATACAAATGACCAATCCTTGCTATGGGATACATATTTTAAAATTATACAAATTTTCAGCTGAGCACAGCGGCTCATGCCTGTAATCCCTGCACTTTGGGAGGCCAAGGCAGGCAGATCACTTGAGCCCAGAAGTTTGAAACCAGCCTGGGCAACATGGAGAAACGCTATCTCTACTAAAAATAGAAAAATTAGCTGGGCATGGTGGTGCACATCTGTAGCCCCAGCTACTCAGGAGGCTGAGGTGAGAGGATCACCTGAGCCCGGAATGCAGAGGTTGCAGTGAGCTGAGATCACACCTTGTCACTACACTCTAGCCTGGGCCACAGAGCAAGACTTGTCTCAAAAAAAAAAAAAAAAAAAAATTATACAAATTCCCAGTTTCCATTTAATAGATGGTTAAAACTAAATGAACAGGCAGGCAGCAAATTATTTTACACAGAAAGATCACAGCCTCCACCATCATAAAAGATACTCAGTCAAGGCCGGGCTCAGTGGCTCACGCCTGCAATCCCAGCACTCTGGAAGGTCGAGGTGGGAGGATCACCTGAGGTCAGGAGATGGAGACCAGCCTGACCAACATGGTGAAACCCTATCTCTACTAAAAATACAAAAAATTAGCCGGGCATGGTAGCAGCACCTGTAATCCCAGCTACTCAGGAGGCTGAGGCAGGAGAATTACTACCTAGGAGGCAGAGGTTGCAGTGAGCCAAGATCGTGCCATTACACTACAGACTAGGGGGACAAGAGTGAGACTTCGTCAAAAAAAAAAAAAAAAAAAAGATAGTCAAATAAAACATCTTTAAGCTTTTTATACACCTTTAAACTGTCAAAAATATTAAAGTAATAAAATCCAACGCAACCAGATATACGTACTGCTGATGGTAATACAAAATGTCTTAACCTTCTTAGAGAACAATCTAGCAGTATGTATCAAGAGCTACAAAACTGTTTGTGGCCTTCTAGGTAAATATACTGTGGAAAATAAGCCACAAGGAAATAGTCCAAATGAACAAAGCAGTTTGTATAAAGCTATTCAATGCAGAAATATTATAACACACAAAAACTAAAATTATGCAAATGTACACAAAAAGAATGGTTAAGCAAATATGTATGTTACATAACAGAATCCTATTCAAAGTGGTAAGTGAAATCATATAATCAGAATAATAAGAGAAAGTACCCCAGAAATACAGAATACAAAAATGTATATACCAACAACTGTGTAAGTATGCTCATTAACAAAGCCGGTCTTTGAAAATGTGGAGAATGTAGAAAGAGACACATCATATACTAGGTTCTTTTCCTATGGAGGGGAAAATTATTTTCCTATAGGGGAAAAAAGCTGTTCTGGCTGACATGGTGTAGATCTGGGGCCTGTTGTGAAACTCAGAGAAGGAGATTCTGAGTTAAGGGTTGATATTTTCGACCTTGTGATCCCAAACCTGTGATGAGACTCCTCTTTAAGTTTTAATTACAGTGGTGTAAAAATAGTCATCCTAAGGTAAAAATGATCTTCCCACAAAGAACCATCTTAGAATCCACACCTTAGCAGCTCCTACTCACAATTGTTGCTGCTGCAAAATAAGCAGTGAAAGGGTAGGGAGACACCTAATCCCCCTGCACTACCAGCCCCACAAGCCTCCTGCCCAAGGGAGCCAAGTCTGGCAGCAAGAGCCCTTCATGGTTGAGAGCAAGATTTCACTGAGAGACCATGTCACTCAATCTCAAGCAGTGGAAAGTTTTAAAAATATCAGCTGAGATTCTGAGATTTCTTCCACATGCACTTCGCTCTCTCAAAGGAGACATTACAAGGGTTTGGGACAGATTCTCACCTGAGCCCAATTACTCTGGACAACAGAAGAAGGAACATTTTCTCAAGTTAACCAAAGCCAAATGTAAGCATCTTAAGGGTGTGGGTCTATGATGGAGTGATGATCTAATGAAGTGTAAAATGTGTGCTTACTTTCCACAGCACATGTGATGCTTATCCGGCATTGCCAAGCCCAGCACAAGGATACAGTACTTCTGCGCCAAGTACCTCTGTGCTGCTTCTAATTCACTTAAAACCAATTCCATTTCTTTTTTCTCTACAAGGCCTCTGATGGGGGGGGGGGACAAAAAAAAGAGAATTTGGGTTAATTTTCATAAATTCCTATATTAACTAGCAAAAAGTCAGAATTATAATTTTTTTTTTCTTTTAAGACAGGGTCTTGCTCTGCTACCTAGGCTGGAGTGCAGTGGTGCAATCATAATTCATTGCAACCTCAACCTCCAGGGCTCAAGCAATCCTCCTGCCTCAACCTGCTAAGTAGCTGGGACTATAGGTGCACGCCACTATGCCTATCTAATCTTTTTTTATTTTGTGTAGAGGCAGGGTCTCACTATGTTGTCCAGGTTGATCTTGAATTCCTGGACTCAAGTGATCCTCCCCTTGGCCTCCCAAAGTGTTGGGATGGCAGTGTGAGCCAGTGTGCCCAGCCATAAACTATTTTGAAAGAAATACAAGTGAGTCAACAGACTTCACTTACCAATGAGTTTATTTTATTTAAGCAGTGATATAGGAAAATCCTTAAAGTCCCTTCGTATTTAATCAATGGAATCAGCATCTCAAGTTTACGGTGTATTTTTGCTTTTTTTTTTTTTTTTTTTTTTTTGAGACACAGTCTTGCTGTGTCACCCAAGCTGGAGTGCAGTGGCATGATCTTGGCTCACTGCAACCTCCACCTCCCGGTTCAAAGAATTATCCTGCCTCAGCCTCCCGAGTAACTGGGATTACAGGTGCCTGCCACCATGCCCGGCTAATTTTTCTATTTTTAGTAGAGACAAGGTTTCGTCATGCTGGCCAGGCTGGTCTCAAACTCCTGATCTCAAGTGATCCACCCACCTTGGCCTCCCAAAGAGCTGGGAGTACAGACATGAACCACCACGCCCGGCCTATTTTTGCTTTTTTATTAGATTATACTTCATGTTATGTATCCCCAATTTTATATGCAGGTAGTCCTAATTTATACAGAACAGCTCAACTAACAAATTATCTATACTGGTTGCTGAGGCAGTTAGCAGCCTACTTTCCTGCTATTTTCCTAAAACAACCGTGGAGGCTATGTACCTCAGCGTCCCCTGTGTTCTCTATGTCATTACTGAGCTTGGGGGCTCAGCATGTGAACAAGGACCGACACTCAGTTCTGAGTGTAGTTGTGTTTGCTAAGGAGGCATCTGTGGACTACTACTCTGGGAACTTTGGCATCAATTACAATAACACTGCTTCCCTGTGAAACCAGCCGCAGTTCCAATTGAATTGCAAATGAACTTTCTCAAAGACAAACTGTTCTTAGGTTACAGCATGTCTGAAGCCAGATTTTAAGTTTCTGCTGTACAATACAGTAGGAAACAATATTGCTGATGATACATTCCAACGTACTGTTATTGAAAAGTGAGTTGTACTCTTATTGAAAAGTGAGGTGTCACTAGACACCAAATGATATTTACTCTAAACAGGGACAAATGACTGCCCCTTCTGATATAACCATTAGACTGACTCCAAGAAGATATGCCATGAGGGGAAGGGGGTGTATTTAAGGATAATACAGACATTTCAAAGCAGAAAATGTTATCACATGTGATGAAAAGGCTTATGAGTCATTGGAATAAAATGGATTTCTGGAATAAAGTGAGCTCCAACGTTAAGTGCCCAAATGCCATATAACCCAAACACACCCCTCCAGACGCACCCCAGTGGCCACACCCCTGTGCCTGTTTCCTTCAGCAGCCCCACCCTCACTGGTCACCCTACTCTGCCAGAGCTGCCAGTAGCTCATATTCTTCTTTTGCTGTAGAAAACAACCAAATCAAACTACAACCACCAAGGAATGCCTTGAAGCTTTTAGGCCAATGCTTCTCAAGTTTTAATAAACCTATGAATTATGAAAGAATCACTGGGGATACTTGCTAAAAGTACAAATTCCCAGTGCAATCCTCTCTCCAAGATTCTGGCTCAGGAGTCTGGGTCTAGCCCAGGAAATTTAAAACAATCTTCCCAAATGATTCCAAGGCAAGTGGTCCCTAGACCACATATGCACATATACATAAAGGACTGATGTGTTGAAATGGAAAAAAAAGGAAAAAGCTATGAAAAAAAAAAAATACTCAAGAGAAGCTAACCTATATACAAAACTCCAGGCAGAGGTGGCCTGTTTGCACCACATTTCTGTGTCTGGAAACCATTCCCCCATACTGTTTTCATCTAATTTTGTAAAACTGCCTTAAATACAAACCCAGTTAGTGGTTCATTTTTAAAGCACATTCTTTAAAAATGCAAACAATAATGCTGACAAAATTTTGCTGAAATGGATGTGCTTATGCATTGCTTGTAAAAGAAAATTGGCATAATCCTTTGGGGAAAAAACTGAAAATAATTTCAAGAGCCATAGAAATTATCATAAATTTTGATCCAATATCATCTCTCCTGGAAATTTATTCTTTTTAAAAAATCATCCAAAATTAGGAGGAAATTTTTATGCATGAGGACATTCAATGCAATCATTATTTATATATCAGAAAAACTAGAAATTGCCATAATATATAAAATAGAAGGTGATACGGTTTGACTATATCCCCACCCAAATCTCATCTTAAATTGTAGCTCCCATAATTCCCATGTGTCATGGGAGGGACCCAATGGGAGGTAACTGAACATGGTGGCAGGTCTTTCCCGTACTGTTCTCATGATAGTGAATAAGTCTCATGAGATCCGATGGTTTTATAAGGGGCGTTCCCCTGCGCACGCTCTCTTGCCCGCCACTATGTAAGATGTGCCATTGTTCCTCATTTGCCTTCCACCATGATTGTGAGGTCTCCCCAGCCATGTGGAACTGTGAGTCCATTAAACCTCTTTCCTTTATAAATTACTCATTTGGGTAGTCTTTATCAGAAGCATGAGAACAGACTAATACAGAAGGATAAAGGGAGCAGCAATACAGTCAGATATTGTTTAAGGACTTGATGCTTATTAACCTAACTTATGAGTGAGTCTCCCACGAGATGTAGCCCAGGCATCAAAATCTTTACCCTTAACCACTACAATATACTGCCTCTTAGTAGGTAAGTCAATGCACACACATTGGCTTGATGGAAAACTATGCTACCATTAAAAATTATAATTATGAAGATTATAATAACTTGAAAGTACATATGATATTATGTTTAAAAGTACATACAGACTGGGCACAGTGGCTCAGTCCAATAATCCCAGCACTTTGGGAGGCTGACGTGGGTGGATGACCTGAGGTCAGGAGTTCAAGGTCAGCCTGGCCAACATGGTGAAACCCTATCCCTACCAAAAATATAAAAAATTAGCCAGGCATGGTGGCACATGCCTGTAGTGTCAGCTACTCAGGAGGCTGAGGCAGGAGAACCACTTGAACCCAGGACGTGGAGGTTGCAGTGAGCCGAGATTGTGCCACTGCCCTCCAGCTTGGTTGATTGAGCAATACTCTGTCTCAAACAAACAGACAGTACATACATAATTGTTCAGAAGCTAAAAATTCTAATTATGGACAGATAAACTCTGGAAAACAGTGCAGTTGACTGGTGGGAAGTGCTGGGCATGTTGTGCAGTGGTTCAGGCACAAGCCTTGGAGTTAAACAGACCTGGGTTCTAACATCAGTTCCACCTAGGAACTATAATGTAATCTCCTAGGTATAGTACGTAATCCCCAACAAACTATTTAACCTCTGTGAGCCTTAATTTCTTCACTTGTAAAACAGAGATAAGACTTCTTCTTCTGGAAGTAGGGCTTTTAATCACCTGACATCATCTAAGTATACCTCTGCCATCCATTTTCACCCTTTTCTGCTTTCCTCTCATGGCTGTAGGCTTTCTTCCCAAGTGCCATGCACTGGGTTAAGAAACACTGTCTCATCTACTTCTGTATAATAACTCTGTGAATTAAATGCTATTACTATCCCTATGCTCTATCTTGGTATTTGAAATCAATTTTTTTCTTCTGTGCAGATACCTCAATGCAATCAACATTTAATTCTATTATAGTAAGTAAACCAACTGACCACAGGAAGCCTGAAAATAAAGAGTTGTAATTTTTATTTTTAGAATCACACCATAAAATTCATACTTTTTTTTTTTTAAGGCAGAGTCTCGCTCTGTCCACCAGGCTGGAGTGCAGTGGTGCCATCTCGGCTCACTGCAACCTCTGCCTCCCAGGTTCAAGCGATTCTCTTGCCTCAGCCTCCTGAGGAGCTGGGATTATAGGCGTGTGCCACCATGTCCAGCTAATTTTTGTATTTTTAGTAGAGATGGGGTTTCACCATGTTGGTCAGGCTGGTCTCGAACTCCTGACCTTGTAATCCACCCACCTCAGCCTCCCAAAGTGTTGGGATTACAGGCGTAAGCCACCGCGCCCGGCCAAAATTCATACTTTTAAGGCTTTGATTGGTTTGTTTTTGTCAATCTGAGTTACTGATTCCTTCTAAGGAACAGTCTGCCTTATTCCACTGTGTTCTAATATGTTTGTTTGCATCTTTAACTAGAAAACCTGTCTTATTATCTATTCTTATCAATTAAGAAAGTAGGCCAGGCATGGTGGCTCACACCTGTAATCCTAGCACTTTGGGAGGCTGGGGCAGGCAGATCACCTGATGTCACGAGTTCGAGACCAGACTGGCCAACATGGTGAAACCCCATCTCTATTAAAAATACAAAAATTAGCTGGGCGTGGTGGTGGGCACCTGTAATCCCAGCTACTCAGGAGGCTGAGTTGGGAAAATCGCTTGAACCTGGGAGGTGGAGGTTGCAATGAGCCAAGATTGCACCACTGCACCCCAGCCTGGGTGGCAGAGCGAGACTCCATCTCAAAAAAAAAAAAAAGAAAAAAGAAATTAAACAAATCTTTTTGCTAGATTAGCAATAAGCCTCAGAAGAGGAAATACCATAAAAATATAAGCCAAAGTGCAAAAAATGTCTAATAAGTTTCTATTTGGAAATAGTAAGAATCTTCAAACCTTCTAAGTCCATAGCTGGCTTTAAACCCTTTTGCTTGCTACCATAGAAACATTTCATGCTCTGGCTGCCCTGTTGTGAAATACAGTCCCAAAATAACACTGATGTTGTATATTATGATGGTTTTACAGGAACAAGAGTTTTTAAATTATTTATTTGGTTCTTTACAAAACTGCCATCCAGATACATTTATTCCGTCCATAAGATGTTTTTCCAACTGCTTGATTGTATACAGGGTTTTGCGTTTTGAAAACATCCTGCAGCAACAAGTTAATTACTCTACCCAGCATTCCTAACAGCTAAATCATTGGGTTGGTTCCACACTTACTGGGGAGGGCAGCCTGGCACGTGGAAAGTTCCATGGTTTGCAAAAGGTCACCAAGGCTGAGAGGCATTGTTCTGCTCTGTACTCTGAGTTCCCAGATTCTTGCCCTGGTGTACACCTCTGTGCCACTTCTGCCTAAAGCTAAAGCATTTAAATTCTTTATAAGTAGCCTAAGAAACCTTGGATTTTTTCCTGTGATGTGGAATGCCACTTTGGCCAAATCTATGAATTTTTTTAATTCTTAGATGTTTTTTAATTGGATGCTTACAAGCCCTTTAGCAAGAACTTTGTAAGCATAAAAAGCACACAAACAACAACTATATCTGCACCATTCAAGATGGCTGCCACTAGCCACATGTGGCTACTGAGAATGTGTCTAGTATGAATTGAGATATATTATAGGTATAAACTAGATACCAGACTTACTACAAAAAAGTAACGTATCTCATTAATAACTTCCTAATATCAACTTCTGTTGCAATGATAATATTTTTTGCATCATTGGGTTAAATAAAAGACACTATTAAAATTAATTTCACATGTATCTTTTTACATTTTTAAGATATGTTTACCAGAAATTTTAAATTACATACATGGCTTTCATTATCTCATTATTGTGCAGTGCTAGTCTGTATCAGTTGGAATATTTTGTTACTGGAATACACATATAAATTATCCAGTGAGCTTTAAAAACTGACACACTCTTCCTATGTAAAATGTCTCAGTACATCTCAAAGATTTAAAAATTTCCATCATCTCTTTATCCTAGACAAAAGTTACTTTTAATACTGGCAGTGAAAAAACTCTAAAGCACACTATAAAATCTTACTTACACCATATAGCTTTTGGGTTTCTTTTCCAGTGAGTTTTTTTCCAAGTAACGAGCTAAGTAGTACAATAATGCCATGAGGAAATTATCAAGATTCTTATTCCTATGGGGATATTTGAAACAACAAAAAGAGTCAATGCTAACCTATTTCAAACATAAGATTTCTCATAAAAAAAATTGAGCACACAACACAAGAATAAATAGAAAACCATGTTATCATGCCTATCAAAGAACTAATTTACCACTTAAAATTCTATCTACTATATATTTAAAGATTTAAGAAATCTGGTTTTTGTAAGTAAAACTTTTGGAGAGGTCAGACACTAAATTCTTATAGTTGTGCTTACTAATTAATTTTCATTTTTAAAAAGTTATTATACAATATATTTCCATTGTTTAAAAAATATAGAGAAATGTATCAAGTAAAAAGTTCTCTCCTCCTACATCTGTCACCATCCTACTCCCTAGTGGTTACCACTACTAAGAGTTTGGTATGGGCCAGGCACAGTGGCTCATGCCTGTAATCCCAGCACTTTGGGAGGCCAAGGCGGGTGGATCACTTGAGGTCAGGAGTTCGAGACCAGCCTGGCGAAACCCCATCTCTACTAAAAATTACAAGAATTAGCTGGGCGTGGTGGTGCATCCCTGTAATCCCAGCTAGTTGGGAGGCTGAGGCAGGAGAATCGCTTGAACCCAGGAGGTGGAGGTTGCAGTGAGCTGAGATCGTGCCACTGCACTCCAACCTGGGCAAAAGAGCGAGACTCCATCTCAAAAAAAAAAAAAAAAAGAGTTTGGTATGAATCCTTTCTAAACTTTCTAAAACATAAGACAATCACATACAACATCCTCCTCATCCTCCTCCACCAACATATACACATGTATAAGAATACATGCCTTAAAAATGTTTTTTGGTGGCCGGGCGCAGTGGCTCATGCCTGTAATCCCAGCACTTTGGGAGGCCAAGGCGGGTGGATCACGAGGTCAGGAGATTGAGACCATCCTGGCTAACACAGTGAAACCTCGTCTCTACTAAAAATACAAAAAAGAATTAGCTGGGCGTGGTGGTGGGAGCCTGTAGTCCCAGCTACTCCGGAGGCTGAGGCAGGAGAATGGCGTGAACCCGGGAGGCGGAGCTTGCAGTGAGCCGAGATCGTACCACTGCACTCCAGCCTGGGCAACAGAGCCAGACTCTGTCTCAAAAAAAAAAAAAAATGTATTTTGGTAATAAGTGGGGTAATACTATATATACAATTCTTTGCAACTTGCTTTTGTCACTTTTCTGTGTAGCATAGATCTCTTTCTATGATATTATATGTAGATTTTCTTCATTCTTTTAAAGAGCTGAATAGAATATTCTATACCTCATATTTAACTGTCTTCTATTGTGGGTATTTAGTTTTTTAAAAAAATATTATAGACAGAAGTGAAATTGCTACCACAGAGTGTATGTGCCTCGCTCTCTGAAAAGGCTGCACTGATTTACAATGCTCTCTCATTTGTTTTTAACTAGAAGTCACTGTTTTCTTTCTAAATATTTTTTCAAGACTTTTGCTGCCTTCTGTGTGGCCCCAAATGGAAATTATTTCTCCGGCACTGCTTTCTTGAACTATACCTAAAGAGCAGGATGAGGGTGAGCATTACAGATTTTCTTTTCAAGATATTAATAACTCCCCGTCTCAGGGGAGTTATTGGAAGTGATATCAGTTTAGTTGGAAGTGATCTCAGGAAATATCAGTAGGAAAGTGGGGAAATGAGGCAGGAAAGGAAGCCAACAAAGAGGGTGTTAACAAGTAAGTGGAGTTCAGTCCTGTGGGGACTCTAGGAGACAGCGTAGAAAACATCTCAAGAATTTACCTACCAACTCCTCCTCCAGCAGGGCATTGAATAAGGGCTGCTTCTAGGGCACTGATTCCCTAGCTCCGAGCTTGCCCTGCAGTCAGGCTGAGTGTGTGCCTGTGGTGGAATGAAGCCTTCAGGCCGAGTCTCAGGCAGTTGCCACAAGCAGCCTGCATGTGTATGCTAAGGGAATGGGGAGGGGTGCAAATGGCATCGGGCACCCAACTCTCACTGAGCGTTCCTGGTGCAGAGGCCACGTGAGGCACAGCCACGCACAGCCACACAAAGGGGACACAATTACACAATTGCTTCCCAATTTTGTAGCTGAGGAGACTGAGGCTTAGAAAGGTCAAGAAACGGTCACGCCTGTAATCCCAGCACTTTGGGAGGCCGAGGTGGGTGGATCACAAAGTCAGGAGATCGAGACCATCCTGGCTAACACGGTGAAACCCCGTCTCTACTAAAAGATACAAAAAACTTACCTGGCGTGGTGGCGGGCGCCTGTAGTTCCAGCTACTCAGGAGTCTGAGGCAGGAGAATGGCGTGAACCCGGGTGGGGCGGAGCTTGCAGTGAGCCGAGATCGCGCCACTGCACTCCAGCCTGGGTGACAGAGCAAGACTCTGTCTCATAAATAAATAAATAAATGTCAAGAAACTCACCCAGAGCCACACACCTAGCACATCCTGGGGCTGCCAAACATAACTAGTAGAGAAAAGTGATCTTCAGTAAATGGGTAGATCTTTTTTTTTTTTTTGAGAGGGAGTCTCACTCTGTCGCCCAGGCTGGAGTGCAATGGCACAATCTTGGCTCACTGCAACCTCTGTCTCCCAGGTTCAAGCAGTTCTCCTGCCTCAGCCTCCCGACTAGCTGGGATTACAGGCGTCTGCCACCATGCCTGGCTAATGTTTGTATTTTGTTTTTTTTTTTTCTGAGACGGAGTTTTGCTCTGTCACCCAGGCTGGAGTGCACTGGCGCAATCTCAGCTCACTGCAACCCCCACCTCCCAGGTTCAAGTGATTCTCCTGCCTCAGCCTCCCAAGTAGCTGGGACTACAGGCGCCTACCGCCATGCCCGGCTGATTTTTGTATTTTTTGGAACGGGGTTTCACCACATTGGCTAGTCTGGTCTCGAACTCCTGACCTTGTGATCGCCTGCCTCAGCCTCCCAAAGTGTTGGGATTACAGGCGTGAGCCACTGCACCTGGCCAGCAAATGGGTATATCCTTTAACTATTATATAAAAATAGCACAGTCCATGTGAGACTCTGACAGCATGCTCTCCATACTACTTGCCCTGGGATTTTATTTGGGGTTCCTATGACTTCTGGCTTCCTCTCCCCAACTCTTTGGTCGCAGTCTTTGTGACTAGGATGGCTTGCATAGAGCCAGTCTCACACTCTTCCTCTAAAAATCAGATTTGTCATCACTTATCAGATGAAGTTACTGAAAAATAAAGGATAAAAGATCTAAAATGCCTCATAAGCAATAGATACCTCATAAATGTTGTAAAAGAACAGATCCGCTGCATCTCAGTATCTTGTAGCAAAAGCAAAGTAACAACTGAAAAAAGAAAATGGACAATTGAGAGAGGCACAAAGAGCTGCCTTAGAGAGTCACACAAGATATGTTTATGTATGGATGTTATGTATAGATGGGTGGATGTTTATGTACGGATGGATGGATGGATGTTTATGTATGCCTGTACAGACGAATGTTTATGTATGGATAAAGAAACAGTTACTCACATTTAACATCATCCAGTGTAATGGTGCCCTGCTGACCTCGTTTCTCTAAAGTTTTAGCTGACTTATCATCTCTTGCAGCAAGTCTTTTATCTGTCAACCTGTTTTGGAATATAACAGTTGCCAGTAGTGGTTTAATATATTTTAGTTGTATTCAATCTATCCTGAGGTGCAGAAAGCATTTATTAAACCGTAATAAGAGCCTGAGTGTCATACATGGGTTTTGTTTGATGTAAGATCATTTTGGAATGCTTTTTATTAAACATTTTATTTACTATGTTAAGGCAAGAGGGATGTTCACTGTCTGATATAAAATGTTTATACAAATACCATCCAAAATAGATCATTTAAATCATCTGGGCCGGGCGCGGTGGCTCAAGCCTGTAATCCCAGCACTTTGGGAGGCCGAGATGGGCGGATCACGAGGTCAGGAGATCGAGACCATCCTGGCTAACACAGTGAAACCCCGTCTCTACTAAGAAATACAAAAAATAGCCGGGCAAGGTGGCAGCGCCTGTAGTCCCAGCTACTCGGGAGGCTGAGGCCGGAGAATGGCGTGAACCCGGGAGGCAGAGCTTGCAGTGAGCTGAGATCCGGCCACTGCACTCCAGCCTGGGTGACAGCGCGAGACTCCGTCTCAAAAAAAAAAAAAAAAAAAAACTGTAAAAAGTTGAAGATGTGCTAACAGCCAGGTTAACAGAATACATTTATCGAGACTATTGTAATTCCTACCACAATTCTGAAACAGCGCATGTTCTTTCTTTGATGGGTATTCGCATTGCAAACTAGAATAATAGGAATGGTATTTTCGTAGTTTGTAAAGGCTGAAGCCATTCCACTGAGAGATGCTATGCAACTCTGGCATGACTGGAAAGTTAATCTACCTGTCTGAAGCTGGACCATCAATTTCTGCAAAGTGAACTGCTTTGCCTTTCTTTCCTTTTTCCTTGACTTCTACTGCAGGTGTAAAACTGCAATAAAAATGAGATAATTAGGGACTTCACCTTTTCTAGGGGAAAACAAGTCAAATCATATCATAGCTCATAATCTTTGGACTAGCATATATTATCAGCAGAGGCTGAAGAGAATCTGAGACACAGCAGTGTTCAATTCATGTATTTATAGATGGAATACTTATCTAGAGAAAAATTAAAACTTCAGACTTTACATTCAGCCTGTAACCATCAGCAGTCTCCAGAATACCACCACACACAGAGTATCTGAAAAATCTTGTAGCAACTTCGTAAGAAAGAGAAAGCTCTTGGCAAGTTTGAAAGGATTATTTATTGAGGTACTTGTTATATGACAAGTGCTTTTAGGCACAATCTCATTTAATCCTCATGGAAACTCTAACACAAAATATGATCACCATCTTTACATACAAGAAAAATGGAAACTTAAAGAGAAATTAAGTGACTTGACTAAAATAACAGCAACTGGCAAAGTCACGACTGGTGCCTAGGTTTTTAGCCATAGAGCCGAGTGCTGAGCCACCAGGCAATCCTGCCTCCCAAACAGCAATCTCAGTATTCACTGCTGTGGACTCTTCTAAAGGCCTCAGCCATCTCCATCTCCAGGTGGGTTTCAGGACCTTTTACTTAACTCAGAGTTTCTCAGCGTGTTGTACGAGCACTACTAAGCCGTAATGAGTTTGACTAACACAGGAACCCAATTAAGTAACAAATCTATACTGACGATTTACTATGTGTTAGGAATTGCTATGACATTGGAAATAAGATGGTTTCGCATCAGAGCCATTGAATAGACTTTTGAGAGTCTCAGCAAATGCTAACAGAAAAACAGAGAAAAGTGTTTTGAAGACTAACAGGACGAGGTTCCTGCCTTATAGATAGTACATTTTCTGGGAGAACTGTGGTGTCTGTCAAACCCATTGCGGGTTATAACAATGCCACATTGATAACACAATGCAGAAATTTACCCTCTGCCCAAAGTTATGTGTCCCTCTGTTAAGCTGAGATGCAGATGCAGTAATAGAAGCACTTCCCCTAAACTTTATTCATTCTCTAAAGACAAATATCAATCATGAGAACTTTATTATTTCCTTGGTAAATCCCACAAATAAATTTTGTTAAAGAAATACCTCCCCATGAGAGTCATAAAGTCAGCTTGGTACTTTCTTCTTCTTCCAGGAGTTTCTCCAACTGCCTGGCAATATTCATGTTGTAGGTTAGTTCCTAAAAGCACGTACACAATATTACCTCAAGAGAATGATTTTTTTAAAATTATTCCACTGTTTTTTGTTTTTTGTTTTTTTTTAAGATGACTGGCATCAAGTTGGCCAGTGATGATTTCTAAGCTTTTCATTCTTTCTGGTGCTGCTGTTATCACCGGTCTCCAAGAAATGGGTATTCATGGGGCGGGGTGTGCTGAAATACTGGAGGTGGAGGTGTGCAGGGAAAAAGAAATGGAAAGATACCAAACGTTGGTGGTGGCTACCTCCAGAGAGGGGTGGGGGATCAGACGGAGCAAGAAGGAGAGAGGGTAATGAAGAGATCTCAATTTCACATCTGTATACGTCTGCATTATTTGAATTTTTTATGAAAATGTATTACCTGCATAACTTTTCAAAACACGATATACAGACTAAAGAAATCCCAGGTGCTCCCAGCTCTCTCCTGGGTTTCTCTTCTCTAGAAGATGAGAGAAGGTAGAAACACTAAATCTAAGTTAATGTCAAATAAAATTGTGTCTCCTCCCCCTTTTCTCGGCCCATCACTATAATTCAAAGTTTCTTGCTATACTAGTTTGCCTGAGATGTTCTGAGACAAGAAAGCCTTAAAATAAGAAATTTGGAAGGATATATTTGGGACTATCTTATTTATATAGATCAGGTCTATGAACTAAGTCAGATGAACTTGGAACTATAAAACCATAAAATTGGCCAGGCTTGGTGGCTCACACCTGTAATCCCAGCACTTTGGGAGGAAGCTGAGTCCAGGGGATCGCTTGAGCCCAGAACTTGAGACCAGCCTGGGCAACATAGTGAAACCCTGTCTCTACTAAAAATACAAAAAAATTTTAGTTGGGTGTGGTGGTAGGTGCCTGTGTTCCCAGCAACTTGGGAGGCTGGGATGGGAGGATTGCCTGAGTCCAGAAAGTGGAGATCGCAGTAAGCTGAGATTGCACCACTGAACTCTAGCCAGCCTGGGCGACAGAGTGAGACCCTGTCTAAAAATAAATAAAAAAGCGAGGCTGTGCGCAGTGGCTCACGCCTGTAATCCCAACACTTTGGGAGGCCGAGGCAGGTGGATCACCTGAGATTGGGAGTTTGAGACCAGCCTAACCAACATGGAGAAACCCCATCTCTACTAAAAATACAAAATTAGCCAGGCGTGGTGGCTCATGCCTGTAATCCCAGCTACCTGGGAGGCTGAGGCAGGATAATCGCTTGAATCTGGGAGGTGGAGGTTGCAGTGAGCCGAGATTACACCATTACACTCTAGCCTGGGCAACAAGAGCGAAACTCCGTCTCAAAAAAAAACAATAGTAACAAAATGAAATAAAAAATAAAATCATAAAATCATAGAATCTGGGGGTTATTAGAAGTAAAAAATATCATCTAGTATAATGCTGTCATTTTACTGATGGAGAACTAGGGCTTGGAGAGGCTGACCCATGTCCCAGTGTTAGAACCTGGTAGGTAGTGCCTGCCAGTAAATAGCCTGGCATTTACTGCTAAGCTTTTAGTCCTTATGCTCTGACCTCTGGACAGACCTTCTTTACTTCACACTTGTCTGAGTGGCTTTCACTTCACTGATGTCATTCTCTAGCTTGGCTAGTGAGACAGGTTCCACTTTGTGAGTGAGTGCTCTGCTATAGCCCTAAAGCAGCCTATGCTCACAATGCATTTGGACTCACCAAGAAACAACACTAGAAATAACTGAATTTTTTTTTTTTGGGGGGGGGACTGAGTCTCACTCTGTCACCTAGGCTGGAGTGGCACGATCTCAGCTCACTGCAACCTCTTCATCCCAGGTTTAAGTGATTCTCCTGCCTCAGCCTCCCAAGTAGCTGGGATTACAGGTGCCTGCCACCACATCCTGCTAATTTTTGTATTTTCAGTAGAAAAGGGGTTTCACCATGTTGGCCAGGCTGGTCTCGAACTCCTGACCTCAAGTGATCCGTCCAAAGTGCTGGGGTTACAGGCGTGGGCCACCACACCCAGCCAATAATTGAAAATTGCACTGTGAATTGAACCTCTGATTGGTGCCCAAACCACAGTCTGGGCTAGCTAGCCTGTACCCTCCTACTATCACCAGAGTACAAGGTGGATATAATTTCCTAATATTACAATATATTCATGTCATTCCCCTTGCCTTGAAGTAAACAGGAAAGCAATTCATATTTTCTCTCTAGAATCCATCACGTAAATGCAGAGGGCTTTTGGCTTCCACACAAGTTAGACCTCTTCAATGTTTTCTCACAGAGTCTACTCATAGAGTAGGGTTTCCTTGGTTTTATGTCCTCAGGGGAGTCCATGACCTTGGCAAAGATTCAGGCAGACTGCTGGTTCCCTCCCAGCTTTGGAATAGGGGCACTTGAAGCAAGAAGGGAAAGGATAACAGGTACTATGTGAGAGAGAAAAGTCTGCCTCGTGGGCCAACCTAGATGATGCCTGTGAGTAAAGGTGTTATCTCTTTACCAAATAAGAAATGGGCATGCATGCTGACGAACTATACCAGCACCCTCGTTTACTTCTCACGAGGCATTATTATTTCATTTTATAGATTAAGGAGCTGAGAATTATTGAGGCTGAGTAACTTGACAACTGATAACCATCTAGTAAGGGGCAGAGCTAGGATGTGAACCCAGATCTCCCTTCAAACCATTCTCCACTGCTCTTCCTTAACTACCTCTTAAGAAATAATGGGAGCCCCAGCCCCAGACGCTGCAGCCGCCGAGACGTTGATGCTTAAGAAGAACCGGATTGCCATTTACGAACTCCTTTTTAAGGAGGGAGTCATGGTGGCCAAGAAGGATGTCCACATGCCTAAGCACCTGGAGCTGGCAGACAAGAATATGCCCAACCTTCATGTCATGAAGGCCATGCAGTCTCTCAAGTCCCGAGGCTACGTGAAGGAACAGTTTCCTGGAGACATTTCTACTGGTACCTTACCAATGAGGGTATCCGGTATCTCTGTGATTATCTTCATCTGCCCCTGAAGACTGTGCCTGCCACCCTACGCCGTAGCCGTCCAGAGACTGGCAGGCCTCGGCCTAAAGGTCTGGAGGGTTAGCGACCTGTGAGACTCACAAGAGGGGAAGCTGACAGAGATGCCTACAGATGGAGTGCTGTGCTACCTGGTACCGACAAGAAAGCCGAGGCTGGGGCTGGGTCAGCAACCGAATTTCAGTTTAGAGGTGGATTTGGTTGTGGACGTAGTCAGCCACCTCAGTAAAATTGAAGAGGATTATTTTGCATTGAATAAACTTACAGCCAAAAAACCTTAAAAAAAAAAAAAAAGAAAGAAAGAAAGAAATAATGGCCACCCTTTCCCTGGCATTTCTGGCATGGAGGTTATGGGTATCTGTTGTATTCTGATAGCCATCCCCATCAGGGTATAATCTGCAAAAGTAAGACAAGACTTGCCTATGAGTAGGGAGCTAGGTTGTCTCTAAGGGTAAGATTTCCCGTTGTCATTTGACCAGGAGAGAGGCCAGGGAGTTCAAGCTGGGGGAGGGGAAAGGGATCATCTTTTCTTGATCTGAACTTCAGAATACCTAGAAGTCTAGCACTCCTCTTGGCTAGTGGTATAGAAGCTGGCCTACCCCAGGTGGAAGAGGACTAAAACCTCAGAACTTTCAGGGTCTTAAGTTGATGGGATAAAACTTGAATGCCCCCCGAGATCAAGATGTTACTTTATGAAACAGATTATCTGGATTCAGGACACTCCATTTTCCTCCCCTCTCTCTGGCTACAATTTATTGGTCTCCTTCTAAAGCTCCTTTTCTGAGGAATGTTCCTTCCCTAAATGAAGGCCCTCTCAGAACTCCATATGGTTATTCTTCTCATTCCCTCTGAATAATTCCATCTACTTCACTAGCACCAATAACACACAAATTTATATTCAAGGCTCAGATCTTTCTGCACACTTATAAAGTGACACATCAGTCTATTGAACACCATCAATCAGCTGTCTTAGAAGCATCTCAAACTCAGTCTGTCCAAAATAAACACATTCCCCCTTAACTGTGTATTCCCGCCTCCTGTTTCCCCCATCTCAGTAAATAAGTACCACCATCAAACCAGGTGCTCACGCTGGAAAATGGTGTCTTCCTTGATTCCTCCATCACCCTCACCCCTCATGGCTCACTAATCACTAAATTCTTTAATATCTTTTTAAGCTACTTCCCTCTCTTTCCATTGCCACCATCCTAATTTTAGCCATCTGTCAACTGAATTTCTGCAATTGTTTCTTAACTGATCTCCTTACCTTCAGTCTTGTCTCCCCCAAAACAATTTTCCATCTTTTAGCCAGTCGTTTTTCTTTTTTCTTTTTCTTTTTTTCTTGAGATAGGGTCTCACTGTCGCTTAGACTGGAGTGCAGTGGTACCATCATGGTCACTACAGCCTCAACCTCCAGGGCCCAGATGATTCTCCCACTTCAGCCTCTCAAATAGCTGGGACTACAGGTGTGCACCACCATGCCTGGCTAATTTTTGTACTTTTTGGTAGAGATAGGGTTTTGCCATGTTGCCCAGGCTGGTCTTAAACTCTTGAGCTCAGGCCATCTGCCTGCCTCAGTCTCCCAAAGCGCTGGGATTACAGGCGTGAGCCACTGTGCCTGGCCCAGCAATTTTTCTAAGATGTGGTTTGTTTTTGTTTTTGTTTTTTTTTGAGACAGATTCTAGCTTTGTTGCCCAGGCTGGAGTACAACAGCGTGATCTCGGCTCACTGCAACCTCCGCCTCCCGGGTTCAAGCGATTCTCCTGCCTCAGGCCTTCCAAGTAACTGGGACTGCAGGCGGGTACCACCACGCCCAGCTAATTTTTGTATTTTCACTAGAGATGGGTTTTGCCATTTTGGCCAGGCTGGTCTTGAACTCCTGACCTCAGGTATTTCTTCGCCTTGGCCTCCCAAAGTGCTGGGATTACAGGCATGAGCCACTGCACCCGGGCCTAAGATACAATTCTAATCACAGGTGACTTCTCTGCTTTGATGACTCCCCTATGCCATCTAAATAAAGTTCTAATTCCTCACCATGATATACAAGAGCTTTTATAATCTGGCCCTGGTTTAAATCTACTTCGTCTGGGACCATATACTCAGCCCAATGAACCACCTGTAGTCCCCACATTATGGCCCATGTGCTTGCAGGTCTGGGCTTTGCCCACGTTCCTTCTCCCTAGAATGCACTCTCTTCCTCCCCAGTCAAATGGCCCTTTACCTTGCCAATTCCTATTTTTCCTCAGGTCGTAGCTTAGATATCACCTCTCTTGGGAAGCCTTCTCCGTCTCCTCTGTCCACTGGACTTCAGGAAATCCAGGTCCCATATCTGGATCAGGCCACTTTGGTGAATACAACTTTCCTCAGCCCTGGTGCCCAGCCCAGTGTGGCAGTGGCAGCAATTCCTGGTAAGCGAGCCCCAAGCAAAGCAGCAATCTCAAGGAAAAAGAGTTCGGTTCAACAGCACTGCTAACAAAAAGCTCTCTTTTTGACTATAGCCTGGAAGGGTCTGGTTTCTTTTCAGTAAGAAGGACAGCATGGATACCCCTGCCTGTACCTCCAAATGCCCAAGCTGTCTGCATTACCTCCTTCCCACCACTCAGTGGAAAAGCTGCGGCTCTCTCTTCCAACCCTGATCTCTGATCTTGATCCCAGTCCCACCTTACTTTCTCTGTCTATTCATTTTTTCTGCCATAACAAATTCACTTAAGATTTTCCTACCTTTAAATCAAAACTAACAAAAATTCCCAAAACCTTGCCTTACTCCCAGATCCACTAAAGGTTACTATGTCTTTCTTTCCTTCATTCACCGGTAAACCTACTGATGACAGTAATCTATTTTGGGCCAGGCACGGTGGCTCACGCCTGTAATCCCAGCACTTTGGGAGGCCGAAGTGGGCGGATCACCTGAGGTCAGGAGTTTGAGATCAACCTGGCCAACATGGTGAAACCCCATCTGTACTAAAAATACAAAAATTAGCCAGCCGTGGTGCCACGTGCCTGTAATTCCAGCTACTCAAGAAACTAAGGCAAAAGAATCGCTTGAACCCGGGATGGGGAGGTTGCAGTGAGCTGAGATTGCACCACTGCACTCTAGCCTGGGGCAACAGAGCGAGACTCCATTTCAAAAAAAAAAAAAGACAAAACAAACCAAAAAAAACAAGAGTACTCTATTTTGGGGGTTTTGTTTGTTTGTTTTTTGAGGCAGGGTCTCACTCTGTTGCCCAGGCTGGAGTACAGTGGCAGAATTATGGCTCACTGCAGCCTCAACTTTCTGGGATCAAGTGATCCTCCCACCTCAGCCTCCCAAGTATCTGGAACCACAGGCACGCACTACCATGCTCAGCTAATTCTGTCCATCTTCGGGAGAGACAGGGTCTTGCTATGTTGCCCAGGCTGGTCTCAAACTCCTGGGATCAAGTGACCCTCAACCTCGGCCTTTCAAAGTGTTGAGATTATAGGAGTGAGCCACCACACCTGGCTAAGTACTCTATTTTTGCTAGTTTTTCATCTTTATCTTAGATTCTCACCTGTAACTACTGTCATCTGATGTATACCCTACAGCCTTCCCGAAGCTGCTTCTCACCTAGTCCCTGGAGATCCCTAACTTGTTAAATCCACAGGCCTCTTTGCAGTATGTGCCCTCCTCAGAACTCTCCAGCCTGTGACACTGCTGCCCCTCCCTGCCCAATCCTCTTTCTTGGAGAACCTTCTTTTGCCCCTGAGGCCTATCTGTATCAGGGTTTTTCCTCTGATCTTTCTAATCATTCTTTCTCTTTCTCTCTTTTTTTTTTCTTTTTTTTTGATACAGAGTCTCACTCTGTCGCCCAGGCTGGAGTGCAGTGGCATAATCTCAGCTAACTGCAACCTCTGCCGCCTGGGTTCAAGCGATTCTCCTGCCTCAGCCTCCTGAGTACCTGGGATTACAGGCGCCCACCACCGCACCTGGCTAATTTTTACATTTTTAGTAGAGACGGGCTTTTACCATCTTGGCCAGGCTGGTCTCGAACTCCTGACTTCATGATCCACCACCTAGGCCTCCCAAAGTGCTGGGATTACAGGCGTGAGACACCACCCCCGGCCCATTCTTTCTCTGTCTTTGGCCAATTCCTCTTTCTTTGCCTGTCTCCTATTCTTGAGAGCAGTATGAAGATACCGATCAAAGGCTTAAAATGTGTACAATAATTAAGACATATATCAAGCCAATTGTAATGTACAAACCTTATTTTAAAGACTGAGTGAAACAAACTTAAAAAATATCAGACAACAGAGGACATTTGAATACCGACTGAATATAATTGAATATATGATATTAAGGAATTACCATTTGTATTTTTAGGTATATAAATAGTAATTCAGTTGTATTCTCCTCCTCCCCCTCTCTGTCCCCCTCCTCCTTCTCTTTCCCCTTCTTCTTCTTATTATTTTTTTTTTTTTTGAGACAGAGTCTTGCTCTGTTACCCAGGCTGGAGTGCAGTGGCCGGATCTCAGCTCACTGCAAGCTCCGCCTCCCAGGTTCACGCCATTCTCCGGCCTCAGCCTCCCGAGTAGCTGGGACTACAGGCGCCCGCCACCTCGCCTGGCTAGTTTTTTGTATTTCTTAATAGAGACGGGGTTTCACCGTGTTAGCCAGGATGGTCTCGATCTCCTGACCTCGTGATCCGCCCGTCTCGGCCTCCCAAAGTGCTGGGATTACAGGCTTGAGCCACCGCGCCCGGCCTCTTCTTCTTATTTTATATATTGGGACTCCCAACCTACATCGGTTGTGTTTTCTAAGGTAGTGCTTATTTTTTGAGATACATACTGAAATATTTACAGATGATATGATGCCTGAGATTTGCTTCAAAATAATTGAGGAGTGGGGTAGACAGAGGTATAGATATGAAATTGACTTTAATTTGGTACTTGTTGATGCTGTGTTATAGGTTGGTTGGGGTTCATTACAACATCTTCCCTATCTTTATATATTTGAAATCTTCTAATATAAAAAGTTATAAGTGGCCAGGCATGGTGGCTCACACTTGTAATCCTAGTACTTTGGGAGGCAGAGACAGGAAGATTGCTTGAGCTCAGGAGTTCCAGACCAGCCTGGGCAACATGGCGAAACCCCATCTCTACAAAAAAAATACAAAAAAATTAGCTGGACCTGGTGGCATGCCCCTGTAGTTTCAGCTATTTGCTGGGGGGCAGCAGGTGGGCGTGGTGGGGGCTGAAATGGGAGGATCGCTTGACCAGGAGGTCAAGGCTGCACTGAGCCAAGATCATGCCACGGTACTGCAGCCTACGTGACAAAGTGAGACCCTGTCTCTAAAATTCTAAAATAAAATAAAAAGTTTTAAATGTTTACACACACACACACACACACACACACACACATATTTTGGAGATTCGGTCTTACTCTGTCACCCAGGTTGGAGCACAGTGGTGCAATCATGACTCACCGCAGCCTCAATCCTCCCACCTCAGCATCCCAGGTAGCTGGGACTACAGGCGCATACCACCAGGCCTAGCTAATTAAAAAAAAAAAAAAAAAAAATTTTGTGGTAACAGAGGTCTCACTATGTTGCCCAGGCTGGTCTCAAACTACTGGGCTCAAGCAATCCTCCCACTTCAGCCTCCCAAAGTGCTAAGAATGCAGATGTGAGCCACCACAGCCAGCCTATTTATACTTATTTTTTAAAGTTTTTAAAATAATGCTGCAAGAAAAATAAAATTGACAACAAAATCAAACCTGCAGGGCAGGGTACCGTGGCTCATGCCTACAATCCCAGCACTTTGGAAGCATGAGGCAGGCAGATCGCTTGAGCTCAGGAGTCTGAGACCAGCCTGGGCAACATGGTAAAACCCTGTCTCTACAAAAACACAAAAATTAGCCAGACACGGTGGCATCTGCCTGTAGTCCCAGCTACTTGGAAGGTTAAGGGAGAATTGCTTGAGCCTGGGAGGCGGAGGCTGCAGTGAGCCTGGGCAATGGGAGTGAACCCCTGCCTCAAAAAAAAAAAAAAAAAAAAAAAAAAAACGAACCTGAACCTACAAAGACTTCAGATTTTGGAATTATCAGTCACAAAATGTAAAGTAAATGTAACCAGTATGTTGAAAACACAAAATTGGCCGGGCGTGGTGGCTCAAGCCTGTAATCCCAGCACGTTGGGAGGCCGAGACGGGTGGATCACGAGGTCAGGAGATCGAGACCATCCTGGCTAACACGGTGAAACCCCATCTCTACTTAAAAATACAAAAAACTAGCTGGGCGAGGTGGCGGGCGCCTGTAGTCCCAGCTACTCGGGAGGCTGAGGCAGGAGAATGGCGTGAACCGGGGAGGCGGAGCTTGCAGTGAGCCGAGATCCGGCCACTGCACTCCAGCCTGGGCGACAGAGCGAGACTCCATCTCAAAAAAAAAAAAAAAAAAGAAAACACAAAATAAAAATAACATGGTAACTCTTAACATTGGTGCACTGGTGGTCTTTGGGTATACAACTGTGGTAGAATCTTCACTTTCTGCTTTGTACATTTATATACTTGTTTTTCAGTAGATATGTACAATTTTTTAATGAGGAAAAAGATATGAAATGATGGAAATGCAGAATGTTAAGAGAGTGTGTGTGTGGAGAGAGACAGAGAGAGAGGGGAACATCAGAAGAAGATTTGGAAAGCTATATATGTATACCATAAGATGTTAACAGTTACTTGCTGGGTGGGACTGTGCTTTATTTTTGCTTATTAGTATTTTGCAATTTTTTTTTAAGAGACAGGGTCTTGCTATGTTGCTCAGACTGCAGTACAGCGGCTGACGCTATTCCCAGGTGTGATCATGGCACAATATAACCTCAAATTCCTAGTCTCAAGCAATCCTGTCCCCTCAACCTCCCGACTTACTGGGACTACAGGCACTCACTGATGTTTTTAACCCTTTTCCTATTTAGAAAAAAAAAAAAAGTGTAGCTCACTGCCAGCATTCATTTAATTTTACATAAACACCCTCTTTGAGGCTGAAGCAAATCTGACTGATTTTCCATGTGAAAATAAAATATAAAACTATTCTTAGAGTTATTTCTCAACAGAACTAACATCAGAATCATCTCAATCATCAGAATCATCTATTTCAGAACAATCATATTCATCAACCGAATCTTTGGCTAACAACTGTTCGAGAACGATGTTAACATCATGTGTAGGAATGCTACGTTTTCTAGGATTTGAAATCTTCAGCAATAGACAATTACTATATTTCGTAAGTGGTAATACCACTAAAAACCGAATGCTATAAACAGAATGTCTTTTGTTTCCAAAGTCAATATACTAGAACGATGAGAAAATAATAAGGAAAGCGAGATATTTCATGGCAAAGTTATCTTGGGGTAAACGCTGTAGCTGCAAGCGCCACTGGAGAGTATTCTCTAGGCAAACAAGAAAATGGTTAAATAGTATGATTTAAAAAAATATATTTCATAATTTTTTTAAGAAGGTATTTCCTAGGGTTCTGGCCTCAATCATTCCACTTCCCACTCTAATTTTGCACTTGCCTTTCTCTTAAGGGCCAAACTCCTGCCTACTGGATTCTTAACCTGGGGTCCTATTGGCAGGCACCTTGAATAGTATGCATTTTAAAAAATAAGCTTGTTACCCTTTACCCACTCCACACACTTACTGGCTCTCCCCACCCCTGCTTATCTCTCCATTCGCCTGCCAGAGCTCCTCTGGGTCCTAGTCACCTCCGTCTTGGATTGCTGCATAATTGTCTTGTCTGCCTAGTTCCAATCTTGCCCTGCTGGGTGTGAGAGCAGTCACTGAACACACCTGCTACCTTTGCAGCTTCCATCCCTACCACTGTCTACTTTCAACCACCTCTGCCTCAGCCCTGCCCCTTCACTACCAACTGGAGTAACGTAAGTCCCCAGTAGCACTGTCCGTGACAGAAAAAGCATGTTCCAGTTAAAGAGTCCTCTCTGACTTGAAACCTATCTGTTAAAATTTGTGATGAAGCCAGGTGCGGTGGCTCATGCCTGTAATCCCAGCACTTTGGGAGGTCAAGGCGGGCAGATCACCTGAGGTCGGGAGTTCGAGACCAGCCTGACCAATATGGAGAAACCCCGTCTCTACTAAAAATACAAAATTAGCTGGGTGTGGTGGTGCATGCCAGTAATCCCAGCTACTCGGGTGGCTGAGACAAGAGAATTGCTTGAACCCGGCAGGCGGAAGTTGCCGTGAGCCAGGACTGTGCCACTGCCAACTTGGGCAACAAGAGAGGGACTCCATCTCAAAAAAAAAAAAAATTATGATGGAATATGCTCAGACTTTAACAGGGAACCAATACCTGTATTTCCAATGAATCCAAATACCAACTCTGACCTAAAATACACAAGGGTCTGCCTTCCTCTACCTGAGCAGATAGATGCCCAAGGTAATCCTGATACTATAAGGCTCACCACATTAAGTTACTTAAACACAAAGCAGCTCTACCAAAAACGGGCTGGCTCAACCCCATCTGTTCTTCATAATATTCCTTTTCCACCTCCCTTAATGGCCCCCCAGTTTGTGTACTCCACATAGTCTGGGGTTTGGAGGTTTTTTTTGGTTTTTTTTTTTTTTTTTTTTAGTTATAACTTACATGTAGTAAAGTGCATAAATCTTAAAGTGTGCAGCTTGATGAATTTTTTACTATGTATATACCCACAAAGCTATCACCCAGATCAACATATAGACCATTTCTACCACCTCAGAAGGTTTCCTTATACTGTCTCCCACTGCTACCAGTTGATAACCCCCTAAAGGTGACCACTATTTTTTATTTACTCTTATCATTAAAGTTATTTTTTGCCTACTTATTAAAACTTTTATACAAATGTAATCAGGCAGTATTTACATTTTTGGGTCTGGCCTCTTTTGCTCATGTTTTTATATTTTGTCATATAACCTACATTTTAAATCATACCATCATGTAGCTATTCTCCAAAATTAGTGGAAATCAAATCAAGCCACAGTTTAACAATTTGGTAACAAACAAAAAGAAACTTTAGTTTATGAATACGAATATTTTACAGATATGAAAGATGATATGAAACTGATAGCCGTGAACTTATTAGTAGGCTCAAATATGAAATGGCACCATTTGGGGTGGGTCGTCAGATTAGCACTAAAAATTAGTTTGAAAAATACTGTCAGCCAGGTGTAGTGGCTCACACCTGTAGTCCCAGCACTTTGGGAGGCTTAGGAGGGTGGATCACTTGGGCCCAGGAGTTCGAGACCAGCCTGGGCAACATGGTGAAAACCTGTCTCTACTAAAAATACAAAAAATAAGCTGGGCATGGTCGTGTGGGGACCAGGCTGAGATGGGAGAATCACCTAAGCCTGGGAAGTCGAGGCTATAGTGAGCCAAGATCATGCCACTGTCCACCAGCCTGGACAACAGGAGTGAGACTCTATCTCAAAAAAAAAAAAAAAAAAGGCATTTAATATTTATATACACATTCTCTTGTGCTTTAACATGTATTTTGACTCCTGTAACTATCTTGTCCGTCTAATCCAAAGCTATCTCACTGTCTATCTCACACTTACTGAGGGTGATGTTTCAGGAGCCACTGGACAGAATCTTCTGCGGCAAACCTGAGAAAGAAAACTGAAATTACTGCTTTGAAGTGATGGGTTACTCAGAAATACTCAAATATATATTCTATAAAATGTCAACTTTTGATTTTGACTGTAATAAAATGTTAAGCCTTTGAATTATTGTTTAATTACATGTCATTATATTTATAATGTAACTATAAACATCTAGTGTAAATATATATGTCTGCTTAGCTAACTCCTTTCCTGACCTCCAGCCCTATTTGTCCAACAGCCCAAGACATATTAATGTGAACAAGTCATAGCAACCTGAAACATACGGCCAGTTTTGTCATGCTATTTATTTATTTATTTTTGAGATGGAGTCTCTCTCTGTTGCCCAGGCTGGAGTGCAGTAGCTCGATCTTGGCTCACTGTAACCTCCGCTTCCCAGGTTCCAGCAATTCTCCTGTCTTAGCCTCCCAAGTAGCTGGGATTACAGGCTCCTGCCATCACACCCGGCTAATTTTTGTATTTTTAGTAGAGATGGGGTTTCACCATGTTGGCCAGGCTGGTCTCAAACTCCTGACCCCAAGTGATCTGCCCACCTCAGTCTCCCAAAGTGCTGGGATTACAGGCGTGAGCCACCAAACCGACCGCCAGTTTTGTCACTTTAATGCTGTATATGGGTGAAGGACAATCCCAGCCACCTGATCACCCAAGTCAGACACAACTAGGAGCCAATCTAAACACCTGCTTTTCCCTCTCTCTTCACATCCAATCCCCACATCCTATCTAAATATCCTGTCAATCCTATCTCTTAAGTATTTCTTAGTCCTTTGCCTTTCTATTTTTACCAACATGGAGTTAATTCTAACTCTCGCTATTGCTTACTTTTATAATTATCTGTAATCCTATAACTGGCCTTCTAATTGATCACCTGCATCTATTCTTCCTCTGTTTGAATCTAGCAGATTCTTTGAACATGCTCAATAAATATTTATTGAGTACCTACTTAAGAGGTTCTGTAGATGGCTCCAGAGACCTGAAGATGCATAAGACAGTTTCTGCCACTGAGGAGCTTACTGTCTAGTTGAGGGAGACAGTGAGTACACGAAAAGGGCTTTGGCATTAGACAAATCTTGGTTCAAACTATCAGTTCTGCTACTTACTGGCTGTATGACTTTGGTTCAGTTGCTTAATCTCCCTGAGCCTTGTTTCTTCATCTATAAAATGAGGACATTAATGTTCACTTTCCACAGTTGTTTTAAGAATTGGAAAAATATGTAAATATCTGGCACATAATCAGTGCACAACAGAGTGTCTAGTATTATTAGTTTAGCTATACACTTGTTAAGAGTCAGTGTCTTCTTAATAGAGATTAGAATCAGTTTTTCCTAATTTAGTAATTTTATCTTGTGAGATTCACCATCTATTGCAGCAGGTATAATATGGTCCCATTAATGTAAAACTGTATTTCTCTAACTCAAAAAGGCAATTTTATAAAGTAATTAAAAACATGGACTCTGTAAATCAAACATACCTACATTTAAATAATCTTAGTCACCTCTGAGCTGTGTGATTGGGCTAAGTCACTTAATTTTCCTCAAATCGCTGAACCCTTTGATACCTCAGTTTCTTCATCTGTAAACTGGTTAACATGCAGCTGTTTCAAAGAGTTGGTAAACTGGTTAGCACAGTGTCTGGTCCATATGAAGCAGCTGATAAGTGTTCAGAGAAAGGCCGTTCACTGAAATGATTGTCTCCAGATGGTGAGGTTTCAGTGGGTATTTATCCTTTATACTCTTCTGTGTTGCTTTTTTTCCCCCCAGGCACATGTAATTTTTATAAAAACTCTAATAAAGTGTTGTTAAAATTTACCTTCTGAATTCAAGAGTTCTGGTTTCATCTTTCCAGTACCACATCCCTAATCGCAATCCCAACTGCTGTAAAACGAAATGATTGCAGCAAAAATAATTAAAAGCTCAATTTACAATCCACATGCGACAACAAATCTTTAACAATAATTCCTACTTACTAACACACCTTTTAAGTAATAAAAAGGAAACAAAAAACAATGGTTCTTACTAGTTCCTCTTTACACTTCCAATAAGAGTGTAGAATCCTAAAGTGTTAAACTTGAAGCTAGGATTTTATCCCTTTGATTTTAGGTGTGGTTTCAGTAAAAAGGCAGGAAGGAGGGAGAGGAAGAAAGGAAGGGAGGAAAGTAGACAAGGAGGAAAGAAGAGGAGGAGGAAGGGAAGGGCGAAAGGAAGGAAGGAAATTGAGACTACATATAGCTCATCATAGCAATTTACCAATTAATTGGAATTCAGACAATAAACTGATGCCCAGGGTAACCTCAGCTGTCTAGTTCTGGAGCTTTCCGGGCTCCAACACTGCCCTTCACAGGCAGTGGCAAAAAGTAAGTACACCCTTTTCACCTGTGGAAGCTAGCACCCCACCATCCTTTCTACCCAGAGCGGGGCTGCTTCCCCCGCAGTAGGTATCCTTATTTTGCAGACAACCAATTTGAGGTGGTGAGGTGGGATTTCGTAAATACCTAACTACCTGCGCAGGGAGCCAGAATTCAATTCTGACCATCTGTCAAATACACCAGAGGTTTTTTTTTTTCCAGGCAAATATGGCCAGGTGTCTCTGAGAACCGCCAGCCCGGGACGAAGGCGACGACCTGCCTCTGGAGGAGGGCGAGGGGCGCGGCGCCGAGAGCCGGTTGGGGGCAGCAGGGCCCGCCTTGCTCCCAGCCCAGGTATGGGGGCGACCAAGGCTGCACTTACATCCATTAAGTAAGGCGTCTGCCCACCTAACCGCTTCCTCCTCGCATAAAACTCGGGCACCCGGTACATGGCCTCTCCCTGGCCGCCACACGGCGTCGCCGAGGATACCGCTCGCAGGCGCCTGCACCCGGCGACCCGGGGCGCTGAGCGGGGCGGGGCGTCGCTTCCGTCCTCGGCCGCGCGGGCTGCTGCCGCACGCAGGCTTCTGCCGAGATTTCCAAAGCCCAGCCTGGTGCCCTGTTTCCCAGTCTTAAAAGCCGTGGCGACTTATTGGCCTATCCATTGAAAAGCCGCCCAGGGCATCATGCTTCATGGCATTCCAACCGTAAACTTCATGAGTTATTCACTTTACTGTTTTAATTGGAGTAACTACATTCAGTCCTAAGGGAAGAAAGATCCATCTCTTCCAAACTTTCATGATTACCACTATTATTAAGTTCAAATCCAGGATGGACCTAGGTTGATGAGGAGAGCAGGGTTGAGGTGGGGAAGCAGGGTAGCCTCGTGGAAGAGAACCTGGGTACGGAAAAAAGAACAGTTGTGCTGCTTAACGAGCTGTGGAACCTAGGACAAGACTACTCTGATCCTGCTTCTGAAAACACCAAATCAGGGGTTATGTGGATTTTTAAGGAGTGGTGTGTGTAAAGCACCAGTCTTAAGTACTCAAAATTAGTGTTGCTCAAAAACAAAGAACCTTCCTTAGTGTCAATGGGTATTCAATTGATGTTTTTACATTTACACTTTTCAAATCATATGTCTTGTAATTCCTTCTTGCAACTGAGTTGATAATGCTGATTCTGGTTGATTTTTTTTTTTTTCCTTCCAGCTCTGAGTGAGCAATGCTAGATGATGCAACATGATTGGGAATGCCTAGTATATTCTTTTGTATCACCACAGTGTAATTGGCATGAGAGGCTCATAAGTAGTGGGTATATACTCCCATAAACTTTTAAATTATGTCAGTAGGCATCCCACTGCTTCTTCTGTTCCCACCCTCCCAGTCTCACTGCTTGGTAATACACAATTTCTGGCTACAGCAATTAAATAGTAATCATCTAGGCTCATGTTCTGCTCACTTGAGTCCATTTTGGCAGCTGTTCATTTGGTCCAGATATATGGAAACCCACCTATATACTGGCTGCAGACAAGGCTTTCTTACTACATGATGACACGCTTGAAAAGGAGAATATCCCATATGCCGAGAGCTTTTCACCAAGTAGCGAACATAACTTGGGGTCACAGGACAGGGAAATAATGAGGTAAAGCTCCAGAAAAGATGAAGAAAGACCAAGGAATCTGGATGGCATCCAATCACTACACAATCATTACCGGGAAGAACAAACTAGTGGTCAGTAAACCTCTTCAGTTCATCCCAATAATATGTGGAGAAGTGCTGACAGAAAACTTAAGATCTATATATCTTATCACAGAATAAACTTAGGATGTCTAATGTACAAAACTTAGGTAAAAATAAAAGTTGAGAGTCCAAAACAATATCTACTTAAAAATTAAAGGAGCATTTATTTCGCATATGATAGAGGGACATAATATTTAAAGGAAAGTTTCAGTAACTCCGAAGGGACAATCTTATACTTCTCTATCACTTTACCCCAAACAAAAGCAGGAAGAAAAGATTGTTTTTACATCTCTAAATCATTACAGTACTTATTTTAAAAAGTGACCTACCTATTTCCTAAGGTACATTTTTCACCAATTAGGTTTCTTTTTAAATGACATTAGAAACTCACAACTAAAACTGGAAATATGATTTTCCCTTTAAATAAAAAAAAACACAATTGATGATATTTAAAGTAGGGATGAAAGTACTTTCTAAATATTTGATAACTCCAAGTGTCCTGTGAGGGAATTTTCTTTTTTTTTTTTTTTTTTTTTTTTGAGACAGAGTCTCGCTTAGTCGCCCAGGCTGGAGTGCAGTGGCGCGATCTCGGCTCACTGCAAGCTCCGCCTCCCGGGTTCACGCCATTCTCCTGCCTCAGCCTCCCGAGTAGCTGGGACTACAGGCGCCCGCCGCCTCGCCCGGCTAATTTTTTGCATTTTTAGTAGAGACGGGGTTTCACCATGTTAGCCAGGATGGTCTCGATCTCCTGACCTCGTGATCCGCCCGCCTCGGCCTCGCAAAGTGCTGGGGGAATTTTCTTTTGCCTAATTAAGAGAACCTTAAGGTCATATAACTATCTAAGAGCATATAATATATAACTAAATTGCTGGTCCCAGATTTTAGGTCCAAGACATTAACTGAATATAATGCGTGCTAATTCTATAAAAAAGATAATGGACAGAATTATTATTATTATTATTTTTGAGACAGTCTTGTTCTGTCGCCCAGGTTGAAGAGAGGTGGCACGATCTCAGCTCACTGCAAGCTCTACCTCCCGGGTTCACGCCATTCTCCTGCCTCAGTCTCCTGAGTAGCTGGAACTACAGGCACGTCCAACATGCCCAGCTAATTTTTTGTATCTTTTAGTAGAGACGGGGTTTCATCATGTTAGCCAGGATGGTCTCGATCTCCTGATCTCGTGATTCGCCTGCCTCGGCCTCCCAAAGTGCTGGGATTACAGACGTGAGCCACCAAGCCCAGCCAATGGACAGGGTTTTATAATTCTACCTTAAAAAATTAACTTTCCACAGAAGAAAACAGCAATGCAAAATTTTGAATCAGCAACTCCTTTAAAAAAATTTTTTTTTTTTTTTCTGACACTATACATCTAGAGATGGCAGCTCCTGTTTTTTTGTTTGTTCGTTTGTTTTGTTTTGAGACAGGGTCTCACTCTGTCGCCCAGGCTGGGGTACGGTAGTCTGATCTCCGCTCACTGCAACCTCTGCCTCCCAGGCTCAAGCGATTCTCCTGCCTCAGCCTCTCGAGTAGCTGGGACTTCAGGGGCACGCCACCATGCCTGGCTGATTTTTGTATTTTTAGTAGAGACAAGGTTTCACCATGTTGGCCAGCCTGGTCTCGAACTCCTGACTTCAAGTGATCCGCCCACTTTGGCCTCCCAAAGTGCTGGGATTATAGGCGTGAGCCACCACGCCGGGCGAGCAGCTCCATTTTTGAGTGTTTATTTACTAAGCCTTCAATTAAAAGACAACCTAATCTACACTGAAAGACACGGGAAGAAAGGGCCTATGACATCTTGGTATGTTCTAAGGGAAAGACATTTAAACATTAAGCATCACCCTATTAAATTTCAGAAATGCATATACCCTAAAATATTTCTATTTCAAAAGCTATATCAAGCTATATCAAGGCTGGGTGCAGTGGCTCAGGCCTGTAATCCCAGCACTTTGGGAGGCTGAGGCGGGCAGATGACCTGACGTCAGGAGTTCAAGACCAGCCTGGCCAACATGGTGAAAGCCCGTCTCTACTAAAAATACAAAAATTAGCCAGGCGTGGTGGCGGGTGCCTGTAATCCCAGCAACTCCAGAGGCTAAGTTTGAACTGCTTCGAATTGCTTGAACCCAGGAGGCGGAGGTTGCAGTAAGCCGAGATTGTTCCACTGCACTCCAGTCTGGGTGACAGAAAAAGACTCTGACTCAAAAAAAAAAAAAAAAAAAAAAAAAAAAATGGCTATATCGAGAATAAACACTGGGGCCAGGCATGGTGAGTCAGGCCTGTAATCCCAGTACTTTGGGAAGCCAAGGCGAGCAGATCACTTCAGGTCAGGAGCTCCAGACCAGCCTGGTCAACATGGTGAAACCCTGTCTCTACTACATAGTCCCAGCTATTCGGGAGGCTGAGGTGGGAGAATCACTTGAACCCGGGAGGCAGAGGTTGCAGTGAGTCATCGCACCATTGCACTCCAGCCTAGGCAACAGAGCAAGACTCTGTCTCAAAAAAAAAAAGAATAAATACTGGGCTTTTGCCAGGTGCAGTGGCTCATGCCTGTAATCCCAACACTCGGGGAGGCCAAGGCGGGCAGATCACCTGAGGTTGGGAGTTCAAGACCAGCCTGACAAACATGGAGAAACTCCATCTCTACTAAAGATACAAAATTAGCCGCGCGTGGTGGTGCATGCCTGTAATCCCAGCTACTTGGTAGGCTGAGGCAGGAGAATTGCTTGAACCCAGGAGGCGAAGGTTGCAGTGAGCCGAGATCAAGTCATTGCACTCTAGCCTGGGCAACAAGAGCAAAACTCCGTCTCAAAGAAAAAAAAAGAATTTTAGATAAGTGCCTGTCAGAGAAATGTACTTCTTCCGTCCCTTAACACACACTCTCACTCGCACTCTCTCTCTATATATATATATTGAATTTGCTTCAGTCATGACCTCTAGTCCCCAACATAACCCACTACTTAGTTCAAATGATACTAGTTATTCCTTAAACTGTAATTTAGCCCCATCCTAACATCAAGTACTTTTCCACTGTTATTTGACTATGGCTGATCTAACATCTGCAAAGGAGTTCCCAGGAGTTATCAGGTTACCAGTTTCAACTGACCCCTGGAAAGTGAATGGCTACTTAGGTGGCTTTATCTTAGTAATATGCAAATCTAGGTAAATTTGAAAAGAGAGAATTAAATAAGAAACACTCTCAAGAATGCTAGGAGTTTTACAAATTACTTTTCAAAATAGAAAATGAAGTATCTGCCCAGATTGATGTTAGTATTATAGCAAGTTACCGGAGGCCAGGCCGCAGGATCAAAAACTACCAATGGTCATTTTCTGATACTTTAGAAACTAATCTCTTAAGTGAGGTCTAAAATGAGTCATACCAAACTACATTTACAGAAGGACTTCATTATATTTTGAAGTTAGAGCAAGGAATGAACACTTTCAACAAATAAAGGACTAATAAAAGGGTAACAGAATGGGTACTTGGTAAAACTCACAGTAAACGTCACTCTAAAGCTACAATTAACCTGATTTTGTAGTACCATAGTAGTTTGTCACATATTTATGCCTATAGTCCATGAAACACCATTAAATGCTTGTTGCTGAAAAATTTCCACCAATGTGACACCAGCACTGATAAATTGGAGTTACCTTTAGCTTTTCACAGTATAAAAAGCAGTTTCCTTTTAAAAAAAAAAAAAAAAAAAAAAGTTTTTAAGTTTATTTTGAAGCAATTTCACTGTTGGCTATTTATATTCCTCCCCTCTACCCAAATGAAGCTTGCTAAAAAGGAAAAAAAAAAAAACAAAAAAAACCTTATCTGTACTTAAGAGTCAACTCTTGTATGAAAGGGTCATTACCAAAGGCCAGTATTCTTAGGCTAACTTCTTACCTAGTTTTAAAATTATTACTCATTCCATTATTCATAAAATTAATCTCTCTGAATGACATAGATGGGTCCACTACTAAATTGAAGATAAAGCTTTCATAACTTGTCTTATGAGCAACATGAAGCAAACCTATATCATTTGGAAAGATATCAAAATGTCTATGTGCAGTAAAAACATTAGGTTAACTATGCATTTTCCTATTGGTTTTACTGAATTTCTCCCAAGTTCTCCTTAAAGAAAGTAAGAAAAGAGTAGTCATGTCATTTCACTAAAAAATAAAAATGAATTCCTTTCTCTGAAGGATGTGAATTTTAAAGATTAAGTCCAGGATAGTGGATCACCAAAGGGTTGCAATATTCCTATCTATAACAATCTCAAATTGGATATGGAGGAAAATGGACAAGTTGTATATTAACAAAATACAAGACTATCTAGTACAGTTTGCCTTTTAAAAAAGAAATCTATTGTAGTGATTTAAGGCAAATATTGCAAAAGCATTACGATCCCCAAACCAGAAAAAAAAAATAATAATCTGTGTTTCCCTACCCAAGTAATTCTAACTGCAGGAAACATGTTATTAGAATTTGCCATAAGCTTAGAAGTTGAGCTGTTTTACTAGAAAATTAAACAAGTTTGACTAAATTTATACTCACTATTAAATCACTTGAAAGCTTGCCTGCTGTCTCTTGTTTCAGGCTCCTGTATGTCACAAAATTAACTTGTTTCCATACTTTCTTTGGCAATTATAAGACAACTTCTGCCCAGTTTTTGTTAAAGGCTCATTTTATACTTAACCCCAGAATATAGCTCATATTTTCCTGGAATATTCAGGTGAATTTTCATTTGGACACTTAAGTTGTAGGAGTTTGGGTACACTAGGAAGACCCCCAGTCAGGTTTCTGTATTTAAGGGTGGGTGAAGTTTACCCAGATTCTTCTCCCCTTAAGTTGTTGGAATTCAAGGCAGCACCCTCATCTGGGAATTAAACAAGATTGGTCAGATAAATTTCACATCATACTAATATCTTAAAAGACTAATATGCGTAAAATATAAAGGAAGGAAAATTGAAAACTCCAAGACAGTAACTTTGAGATCAATTTCAGCTTTACTTTACATTTGCATTTATGCATTTGTTTGCAAAAAGTATACCTGTCCTTAACAGTACTGCAGTGTTCAGTTTAAAGTAGTACATAAAAATAAACAATTTAAGCTCCTATATATTTTATTGTTTCCAAGCTTCTATAGAACAGGTGTGCAAACTTCAGGTTTCTCATCTCAAACGAATCTCCATGCATAAACTAATCAAAAATGCTCAAGTCAGCAAACACGCAAAATGCATTAAAGAGAAACCTCAAATAATGTTTTTAAAAAACAAACTTTGGAACTAACCTTTTATAATTAAACTAAGTTGTTGCACCTCTCCTTTCATTTGCATATACCAAAGACTTCCAACAATAGATCTCCTACTTGGCACAAGGACATTTCAAAGAAACAAAACCAAAAAAAAAAAAAAAAGAGAGAGAGAGAGAGAGAGAAAGGCAAAGAGGTTTACGCTGACTTGAGTTCAAGCTTAGTCCACTTCTTCGATAGTTGGTCCCCCGGAGGCTCCTGAACCGCCGCCGCCGCTGCCGCCGCCAGGACCACCTTGGTAAAGTTTGCTGATGATGGGGTTGCAAACTCTTTCGAGCTCTTTCTGCTTGTGTTCATACTCATCTTTCTCTGCCATCTGGTTTCGGTCGAGCCAGTTGATCACCTCCTGACACTTGTCGAGGATCTTGTTTTTGTCCTGCTCGCTAATCTTGCCCCTCAGTTTCTCGTCTTCCACCGTCTGCTTGATGTTGTAGGTATAGGACTCCAGGGCATTTTTGGCCGCGACTCGGTCACGATTCGCCTCATCTTCCGATTTGTACCGCTCCGCCTCCTGCACCATTCGGTCAATGTCGTCCTTGCTCAGACGACCTTTGTCGTTGGTGATGGTGATTTTGTTTTCCTTACCGGTGCTCTTGTCGGCGGCGGTAACGTTAAGGATGCCATTGGCGTCAATGTCGAAGGTGACCTCGATCTGGGGGACCCCGCGAGGCGCAGGGGGAATCCCGGTCAGGTCGAACTTGCCCAGCAGGTTATTGTCCTTGGTCATGGCCCGTTCGCCCTCGTATACCTGCACCAGCACGCTGCTCTGATTGTCCGAGTAGGTGGTGAAGGTCTGCGTCTGCTTGGTGGGGATCGTGGTGTTCCTCTTGATGAGTGGGGTCATGACACCGCCAGCTGTCTCGATGCCCAGCGACAACGGGGTCACGTCAAGTAGCAGCAGGTCCTGCACATTCTCCGATTTGTCGCCGATGAGGATGGCCGCCTGCACCGCGGCGCCATAGGCCACTGCCTCGTCGGGGTTGATGCTCTTGTTCAGCTCCTTGCCGTTGAAGAAATCCTGCAGCAGCTTCTGGATCTTGGGGATACGAGTGGAGCCGCCCACCAGCACGATCTCCTGGATCTGGCCCTTGTCCAGCTTGGCGTCGCGCAGCGCCTTCTCCACCGGCTCCAGGGTCCCGCGAAAGAGGTCGGCATTGAGCTCCTCGAAGCGGGCGCGGGTGATGGACGTATAGAAGTCCACGCCCTCATACAGCGAGTCGATCTCGATGCTCGCCTGCGTGGACGAGCTCAGGGTGCGCTTGGCGCGCTCGCAGGCGGTGCGCAGCCGCCTCACGGCGCGCTTGTTAGGCCCAATGTCCTTCTTGTGCTTGCGCTTGAACTCCTCCGCCAGGTGGCTCACCATGCGGTTGTCGAAGTCCTCACCGCCCAGGTGAGTGTCGCCGGCCGTGGACTTCACCTCGAAGATGCCGTCCTCGATGGTCAGGATGGACACGTCGAAGGTGCCACCGCCCAGGTCAAAGATGAGCACGTTCTTCTCGCCGCCCGCACAGCCCTTCTTGTCCAGGCCGTAGGCGATGGCCGCCGCTGTGGGCTCGTTGATGATGCGCAGCACATTGAGCCCCGTGATGGTGCCAGCGTCCTTGGTGGCCTGGCGCTGGGAGTCGTTGAAATAGGCAGGGACCGTTATGACGGCGCTGTGCACCTTGCCCCCCAGGTAGGCTTCTGCGATCTCCTTCATCTTCGTGAGGACCATGGAGGATATCTCCTCCGGGAAGAAGGTCTTGGTCTCCCCCTTGTACTCCACTTGCACTTTGGGCTTGCCTCCCTCACTCACCACCCGGAATGGCCAGTGTTTCATGTCCGACTGCACTGTGGCATCCTCGAACTTCCGTCCAATAAGCCTCTTGGCGTCGAAGATGGTGTTGGTGGGGTTCATGGCCACCTGGTTCTTGGCGGCGTCGCCGATGAGGCGCTCGGTGTCCGTGAAGGCCACGTAGCTAGGGGTGGTGCGGTTGCCCTGGTCGTTGGCGATGATCTCCACCTTGCCATGTTGGAAGACCCCCACGCACGAGTAGGTGGTGCCCAGGTCGATGCCGATAGCCGGGCCACGGGCAGACATCCTGACTGAAAGGCGAGCGACGTTAGGATGGGGAAACCAGGGAGAAGAACTCCGCGGAGTCAACTAACGGTCACCTCCCACCAGACACCACGGGCACTACCAGCAACTCTCAGCACTCCGCGCCCAGTTCCCGGTTCTTATAGCCGCCTCTGGGAGCTCCCAGACCCAATCCGCTCCCGGGACCGCCCTCACAAACTCTTCCAGCTCCACCACAGGCTTGCCTGGGTCGGAGTGACTGGCCCGTGGCCCAACAGATTTCAAGTTGGACGAGGGGCGGGACTCCGGCCCCCGCCAGGAGAGAGAGGGGCGGCCGTTATGTAAATAAGGTTCCTCCCTGACTCTCGGCCGCCGGGCCGCGGCGCCTCGCGCGCCTCCTGCTGCTGGCTGGCGTTGGGCGCGCGCTCCCAGAGCCAGGTGTACGCGCTTTTTCGCGGTGTTTGCCCTAGCCGATGGGCATCGGATTGGCAGGGCACGCGACCAATGAGCAGCGCGGACTGAGGCGTGGCACGGGGAGGAGGCGTGGAAGGGGAGCCGGGTGAGGAAAGCCCCCGGGAGGGTTAGCTCAATTCCTGAGGCTTTAAATGCAGTTCAGTGCTAGGGTGCGGACTCGCTGAGCACGCAGGGGCGGAGGAACTCATTCTGAGTTGGTTGCACCGAAGAACTACCGCTCGAGCAGCTTGTTTTCCCCCGCGCCGTCCAAGGGGAGGGAATAGGGAGTTGGCGTGGCTGGGGTAGGGGGTGAGGGCGGATCTCTTGGACGCGGATAAAAGACAAAGTTTGAACCAGCGGTCGGCCTCCTGGGATTTTACGGTGCGTGCTTCGCTGAGTCTCAGTGGTTGTGAGCACTCAATTAAAACTGCCTGTCTGGGGCCGGGCGCGGTGGCTCACGGCTGTAATGCCAGCCTTTGGCTTAACGCGGATCACAAGGTTAAGAGATCGAGACCATCCTGGCTAACAAGGTGAAACCCGTCTCTACTGAAAATACAAAAATTAGCTGGGCGTGGTGGCACGTGCCTGTAGTCTCAGCTACTCGGGAGGCTGAGGCAGGAGAATCGCTTGAACCCGGGAGGCGGAGGTTGCAGTGAGTCGAGATCGCGCCACTACACTCCAGCCTGGGTGACTGAGCAAGACTCCGTCTCAAAAACAACAACAACAAAACAAACAAACAAAACCCACTGCCTGGCGGGCGGAGAGAACCTGAGCCCAGGGCGAGGCCGACCGTTTTCCCGCGCCGCCTGAGGGCGGCTGGAGGGACGGCAGACGGGTGTGGCGGCGACTCGTCCTCCGAGGAGCCTACATTTAAACGCTTCCTGCCTCACTCTTTCTTTTTCCTGTTTGTCCTGCCGCTTTAAACTCTGGTTTCGCCTTCCTGTTCATTCCATTGCTTATTTTAGGTCGCAAGTGCTTTATCCACTGCTTTGAGTTCTTGACTGGAAAACCTGTAATATAATCAGTCAAAACCCACACGTTGAAACACCATAAAGTCAGTCAGTCTCGGTCACCCTGGCACACACGCGGTTGTGATCGTGACCTAGTCATGTTTCTGACTCCGCTCAATGGAATGGAATGATTTTCTTTGGCTGTGCTGAGGTTACTATTGAAGGCATAAACCCTCCGAGAAGATAGATGAAAAGGAGCGCGATCCACTTCCTCCTGTTTAACACGAATGTGAGGACAGATCTGGAAAATACCCTGGTACCGGGTGATAATCTGTAGAAGCAGACTCCCATATAAATAGGCTCCTGGACGGGCGCGGAGGCTCATGCCTGTAGTTTCAGCACTTTGAAAGGCCGCGGCGGGTGGATCACGAGGTCAGGAGTTCCGAGGCCAGCCTGGCCAACATGGCGAAACCCCGTTTCTACTAAAAATACAAAAATTAGCTGGGCGTGGTGGCGCGCGCCCTGTAGTCCCAGATACTTGGGAGGCGGTGAGTTGAGATCGCGCCACTGCACTCCAGCCTGGGCTACAGAACGAGACTTCGTCTCAAAAAAATAAAATAAAATAAATGGTCTCCAGGTGGATGCAAAGACAGCGATCACTTTACATAATATGTGTGGGGAGGCTGGGGATGTCCTTCCATCAAGCTTGAACGGGTACCTACTACATGGCAGTAAAAACCAAATGACATGGCCTGGTTTTCAGAGGTAGAGAGTCTAATAAAGCGGTAAACATAATTTAGGAGAAGCACTGAAAGCAAAGCGCCATGGGAACACAGGGAGCACAACCAGGCTGAGGGAAAAGTGCGTTGCTAAGGGCTACCTGGAAGAGGTGGCATGCCTGAGCCAGGAGCTGAAGTTCGCCAGCAAAGAGTAGGAAAGTCATTCTTTACATAGATTGCGTATGGGCGAAGATGAGAGCAGTGTTTGCTGGGGAACTAGGATTTCTGTACAGAAGATTAGTGTCACTAGAAGGGAGGGATACAGGCAAGCAATAGGCTCTTCGGGTGGATAGGATACATCTCAGAGCTTTCTGGGCCATGGTCTTTTTCCTGAGGCTTTGGGCTGGGAGCACCATCCTTTAAAGCAGGCTAGTGATGTGCAGCCATGTAAAAGCTGTATGAAATGGCGCTCAAGAAAAGCTTTTGTCAACCCAGAAGTTATCTGTGACCAAAAAGTAACGTTGACAGAATTCTATAAAGTCAGTCAATGAACATTTAAGATTATTTTATGTAGTGGTGTATATCATTTCCAGTTTTTAAGAACATAATTTGCTATTAATCGGTTAGTGTCATCAGTTAGTACTAGTTTTAACCATAATTCCTATCCTCTTTTCCATGAATTTGAAAAAATTTCGAAAAAGGAGACCTTTTAAAGAAAATACTACGAAGGCCGGGCACGGTGGCTCATGCCTGTAATCCCAGCACTTTGGGAGGCCGAGGTGGGTGGATCACGAGGTCAGGAGTTCAAGACCAACCTGGCCAAGATGGTGAAACCCTGTCTCTACTAAAAATACAAAAATTAGCCAGGCGTGGTGGTGGGCACCTGTAATCCCAGCTACTTGGGAGGCTGAGGCAGAGAATTGCTTGAACCCAGGAGGTGGAGGTTCCAGTGAGCTGAGATCACACCACTGCACTCCAGCCTGGGCAACAGAGCAAGACTGTCTCAGAAAAAAAAGAAAAAAAAAAGAAAAGAAAATATTAGGAAAACAAGGATAAAACCCAGACTTTTCTAATTGAAACTGTCATGAATTGTGAGTACAGATCTCTTGATTTTATTCTTGGAAATTCTTCTCTTTTGTGTAGTTTCGGGGTGGGGGGGTATTTGTTTGTTTGTTTTTTGAGACAGAGTCTTGTTCTGTCTCCCAGGCTGGAGTGCAGTGGCTCACTGCAACCTCTGCCTCCTGGGTCCAAGAGATTCTCATGCCTCACCCTCCCAGATAGCTGGGTTACTTATGTGCACCAGCACACCTGTCTAATTTTTGTATTTTCGGTAGAGACAGGGTTTCACTATGTTTGCCAGGCTAGTCTTGAACCCCTGACTTTAAATTGTCTGCCCATCTTGACCTCCCAACATGCTGGCATTACAGGCCTGAGTTTTTCTTTTCTCTTTTCTTTTCTTTTTTAGAAAAGAGGGAATTAGTGGGCTGGAAGCAATGCATATTCTTTGTACAACTGATGATATATGCTTAGAGATACAGTCTCAGCTACAACTGAAAAAAGAATGTGAGAAACACAAATTCTTTAGATCTCTTGCATTCAGTCAGCCCTCACACACTTGCTTCAAGCAAACCAAGATTGCAAAAGAGCAAGCAGGCCAGGGTTCTCACATAGAAACACTAAAATTAGAGCTTCAGAGGAATAGTTTCTTTTGCACAGTAACTGTGCTACCTCTGTGCCCAGTTATTACAAACACATCTTGCAATCTGACCACCGCATTCATCTTTAACACAGCTTTCTGAAACCACAGTAGCAATTATACCCGCATTTTCATTAGCCGTGTAGACTTTTTTCTGCTCTAATTTATGTTTCATATGTTCCATAGTTTAAGTGGCATCCTAAGATTTTCCCAAAAAATACACTGTATTTGTATTTTGGGGTTTTTTTTTTTTAATTTGTTTGTTTGTTTTAAGAGACAGGGACTTTCTCTGTCACCCAGGCTGTAATGCAGTGGCGGCTCACAGCTTGCACAAGCGATCCTCCTACCTCAGCCTCTGGAGTAGTTAGGACTACAGGCATGCACCACCATGCCCAGCTGATTTTTGTATTTTTGTAGAGATGGGGTTTTGCCATGTTGGTCAGGCTGGCCTCGAACTCCTGAGCTCAAACCATCCACCAGCCTCAGCCTCCCAAAGTGCTGGGATTATAGTAGTGAGCCATCGTACCTGGCCAATATTTTTTCTTTACATTAAATATGATCATGCCTTTTATTTAGCATTACTCATCGTGGGATTTATTCTAAGGAAATAATAGAAAATGCAGGTAGTATTATTTATGTTAATGATAATAGAAAGGAAAGGGTTTAAATATCCAAAAATAAGAGATTACCTAAATTTTAGTGCATGCATATGATGAATTCTTACGCAGCCATAAACATGGTCTGCAAGATTTTTAAAGACATGGGAAAATTTTCTTGGTATAATTAAGTGAACAAAATATATGAAACTTGTATCTTCTTATATATAGGATAATCTTATATAGATTTAAAATGCATCAAAATTAGTTATCTAGAAGGTAGAATTATCAGTAATTTTTCTAAGTTTCCTTACTGTACTTTTACAATTGATTTTGAGAACTTCACTATTAACAGCTATATTAGTCCATTTTCACACTGCTGATAAAGACACCCAAGACTGGGTAATTTATAAAGGAAAAAGAGGTTTAGTGGACTCACAGTTCCATATGGCTAGGGAGGCCTCACAATCATGGCAGAAGGCAAAAGTCACATCTTACATGGCAGCAGGCAAGAGAGAATGAGAACCAAGCAAAAGGGTTTCCCCTTATAAAACCATCAGATCTTGCCCCTGGACACCCCCAAGGGCTGTGGTACCGTCCTGCTTTCCAGTCCTTGCAAGGGCTGAAAGGTGTACCAGTATTTCAGCAAGGCCCAGGAACCCCACACAGCCACACCAAACCCTACGTCTGCTCCAAGGGGTGAAAGTTCTAGTGCACCAGAGGCCGACAGGCCAGCCGAGGCTACAAAAACTAACCTTGGATCCTACTCTCTTATTAAAAAGATTTTGGATGCTGAAAAAAAAGAAAAAATCAGATCTTACTCACTACCACCAGTTACATGGTAGCAGGCAAGAGAGAATGAGAACCAAGCGAAAGGGGTTTCCCCTATAAAAACCATCAGCTCTTACTACCACAAGAATAATATGGGAGAAACCACCCCCATGATTCAATTATCTTTCACCAGGTCCCTCCCACAACACATGGGAATTATGGGAGCTACAATTCAAGGTGAGATTTGGGTGGGGACACAGCCAAACCATATCAACAGTTGAAACAAAGTTTATTAGTCTTACATAGAAATTATTACTGATTTTCAACAAGTGAACTCACTCTTTGGCAGATTATAAATACTAGGGTGTTTTAAAGTATTTTTTAAATCCAAAGACTAAGGTACCACAAGATTAAATGGTGGGAAAAACAAGAGCTTTAACATATGTCAAATCCTCTGTAATTAATTCCTAGCACCCAGAAGAGTGCTTGGAAAGCAGTAGTAAATCACTAGCTTAGTATTTTACTATTAAAAGTGACCTGAGACACATTATTTAACAAAAAAACTGAAAATAATAACTTCATTTTTTTCTTTATAGTAGGAAGATACTCTGCCTACCTCTTATATTTCTGTACTAAATGACACTGCAGAGACCAAAAGTTGAAATAAAGTCATATCTGAAAATATTTGTACTAGAGATACAAAGGTGAATAAGATATGGCCTAAAACTATGTGCCTGAGTATTAGACCTGCCCTAAGGAGACTGAGCAATAATAAATTTTTGCAGAATTACTAGGGAAAAAAATGCCAAACTTGTGAATTTTCCTAAAATCCTCTCAATCTCTACACAGGCACAACCTTCACAAGGGTTGTAGATTTTCTTGAGGAGATAATGTTGGCCTGAAGAAAAGATGGAATAACAGCCTCTCATTTGAGGGCCCTTGAGCAAACTGCAGTTCAACTAATGATTATCTTAAAGATCTCTATAAATACTGCCATTTTATAATTCTTACAAAGTGCTGTGTCCCAAAATATTTCTTCACCTATCACTACAGGAAAAAACTTGCCATTTGTTTCTTTAAAGTCTTAAAAAATTCAGTCTTGGAGTTACAGTTAAGCTGTAGATACACAGTAGGCTGGGGTAAGACACTTCTATGCCTGGTATGGAAGGGTAAGAGACCTGAACCTGGAAGGCTTTTTCCAGAAGAGAAGTTAATCTATGACAATAGCAGACAAATTGTACCTACTTCAGCTTTTAGTGCTAACCTTATAGACCCTTGTGGAAGAGACTGAAATAATCTGGAAAAAGTGAGGCTGTCCTATACTTGGAGAATCAGATTCAATATGCAATTATTGTTAATACTTATTTAATTCTTAAACTGAAAAAAAATGAATTATACTGGCAAATAAGTTATTTCTCTGAACAGTACATTGTGTTTGTTATTTGAAAAATGAATTAAGCCTCCGAAAGAGCTGAACACTTTATCAGTGGATATTTATAAATAATTATTTCTTTGTGTATTAAGAAGGAAACCCAGGCCAGATGCAGTGGCTCATACCTGTAATCCCAGCACTTGGGAGACCAAGGCAGGAGGATGACTTGAACCCAGGAGTTCAAGACCAACTTGGGCAACACAGGGAGACCCCATCTCGACAAAAAATTTTAAAAATTAGCAGTCATCGTGGTGGGAATCTATAGTCCTAGCTACTAGGATGGCTAAAGTGGGAGGATCCCTTGAACCCAGGAGTCTGAGGTTACAGCGAGCTATAATCTTGCCACTACTTTCCAGGCTGAGTAACAGATCATTCTTCTATATTGAAAGAAATCAGGATCTGGCAATAAGAATTTTAGTTAATTCTCTTTGTGCACATCTTAAGCTACCTGAGAACATCATCTTAGCTATATCAGATACTTATTATTGTGGTATTAGAGGATGGAAGGAGTTAATAATTTTCAAAACTAGTAATTTTTTTCAATGGCCAGATTGAAAAAAATACAGTATAAATAAAAGTAATATACAGACAATTTAACTTTGGAATATAGAGGAGGAAATTTTATTAGGTAAAAACAATGGATTAAAAAATGTAACAAAAGTACTTTAACCCAATAATTCCATTTTATACTGTATACTAAAATACAGAAAATAATCACATTGTAGAATGCATTTATACCATTTATAATTATTATAATTCATTACATTTATAGTTAGTACAGTCAAAATTTAAGCCATTTTTATTTAGTAAATCTAATTCCACCAGTCAATCAAAAATTATTTGTTGATTTATTACTCCTTTGATCTGGCACCTTTAATTATTGGTAATATTCTTTTATTTTTCTTTTTCCTACTTATGTTTAGAAGTCTGCAGTTCTGTACACCTCCTCATGTTCCCAAAAGAGATTAACTCTAGGGTTTTTTAGACTCTAACACTTCCCTAGGCTTATTTGTTTTATTTCTCTTAAAGCAGTTGAATTCACATGTATTTGAACACTTCAGTGGGTTTTTCTCTTCTTTCTACCCACTATCACATTGCAATTAACTCTTAGATTTTCACTTAGTATAATTATTAGAATGAATATTCAAGTTATCCTACTTTATAGTGAGGGTTTTTTAAATTATGTAACTTCTGTACATACTATTAAGAATACTGCAAATCTCTGTGCTTCTTGTTAAAACATTGGAATAAATAGTCATAAAAATAAGCATTTCTCAAAATATATAACATCTTGATATTGCAGAAGAAACAAAATAATCATAAGGAATTGGTGGGGGGAGTGGGGAGGGATAGCATTAGGAGATGTACCTAATGTAAATGACGAGTTAATGGGTGCAGCACACCAACATGGCACATGTATACATACATAACAAACCTGCACGTTGTGCACATGCACCCTAGAACTTAAAGTATAATAAAAAATAAATAAATTTTTAAAAAGTAAGTGTTCAGCAGAAGAAAGTAAAAAAGAAAAATCATAAGGAATTGGGTACATAAACAGAAAGAAGTAAAACTACAAGTATATTCAGAATAAGGAAATAAAATGCATATGGTTAAGTAATGTGTATATGTGCATATATATGTATAAAACAAAGCATTTATAGCCAAGCTAAAATCTCACCAAATATTTAACTTCTCCATTAAAGATTTTTAAAAATCTGTTAACCATCGTTTCGTTGAATACTTAAATTTTATCTTGAAATTTGAAAGCTGAGAAGCATAGTTTATACATAAATATTGAGAATAAGTACTTTAACAGAAACTAATTCTGCCTTATTAGGTTATACTGCCAAGTTCAGAAAAAAATAATGTGTCTGATTTGTGGAAATCTACTACTATTGAAGTAATACCACTTCTATTCTCCTTCAAGTTAACAGATTTAAAAAGGAGTTTCATTAATATAAATGATCAAGATTGTGACTGGCATTTACAGTGGAAAAGGAAGAAGGGCAAGTGTTTTACTATAGTGAGTAATAACCAAATTATCCTGTTAAAATATTGATCTTAAATTTTTTTCTCTGTACCCATTACTTCTTACACTCTAAACTACAGATTTTTGGTGTAACTTTTTAAGTTGCCTAAGTACATTTCGTAATATTTAAGCTACAATTCTAGTGATTTTAAGTTTAGAATTATATATATCTATATAAATAGATTTGTGATTATGTCTCTTTATATTTGCAGTAGCCTAACAACCCCTTTTATTTTAGAAAGACCCTTGAAGATAATTAGCATATAAAGTTTTATTTTAGTATAGCTGTAACCACTGATGTTGTATGAATTTTCTAGTTACTTTTCTTTAGCAGATTTACACAAATATTAGAGAGTCACCATGAATCAATTTTGTTACAACAAAGTGATTCCAAAGTGATCTTTACTGAGTTTTCTTGGATCTTTGCAACTGGAACTTTTTGGGCTGATGAAGTTTGTCAGGAAGACAGAAAAGATGGTGCCACTTCAGATCTGATATTCCTGGGTCTGCACTTAAAGATTATCTGTTGAAGATTGATTCTTCCCCATGTCCTCTCCAAATTCAGATCTTTCACTTCTCCACAGGTTTAGAAGGCCCTATTTCACCACTGCCACACAGAAAAAGACAAAACTCAAGAAAAATAATATTACAAGTTGACTGCTCTACAAGATACAACATAATTCTTAGATCAGAATTTCTTGGCTTTGGCACTAGGCCAACACACTGTTAACAGAACAGAGCATGGAAACACAAGCATAGCCCCTAGAATTTAAATTAATTACTTCCTGAATGTAACTTGTACCGTTCAAATATAAGATGTTCTTATTAATCTATCAGTAGGACATATAAATATATAACATAAAAAAAGATAGGGGTCAGACAAGTAGAGGAAAGTAGGGAGGAAGGAAGCAGTTAAGAAGTGTTTTCCTTCAAATAAAATAATTTTACAATGTACTTTAACTTGTTAATGACAAATCTCTGATTGAAACATAAATCTAACAATTTTTTTTAAAGTTCATATTCTTTTTACTGTCTTCAGCCACTCTGCAAATGAAAATGAAGCATACACACACATACAAATACACACACAAAAGAAGAGGAGGGGTTTTTCTGCAAATTCCTAGGCTTATAAGCCTCCTAACCTGCCCTAGTGATTCTGAGTAAAATCGTATTTTTGGCAACAGTGCTTTGCCCTCATAATAAGATCCTTAATAAAAAAAATTTTTTTTTAATAAAATAAATTCTGTCTTAAGATGTTTTGCTCACATCAGGGAACATAAGCTTTTGAAAAAAAAAAAAAAGATGGTTCATAATCTGGATGCTTAGAATTAATGTTTCTATTATCTAAAAATGAGCTCTCCTGATTGTGTTTGATATGAAAAGTTGGTTTAAGGAGAACAAAAACACGTTAACTTTTTAAGTAAGTGGGGGCTTTGTAAGCTGTATAACTGTTCCTTCCTCAAAAAGGAGAAAACAAACTGCAAATTTTCTCACATAAAATTATTAATATCCCTGACTCTGATATGAAATAATCTTTTAAATTTTGGTCATCCTTTGGCCCTAGACATTCCTGTGTTTTCACTTAATACAATAATGATTAGTACATTGATACGTTCAGTTCAGAGCCAACTATTTAATTGTAATCTTCATACTATCTTTTTTGGTCAACAATTGAGACGGATGATGAGAAATTATAATGGCTTTCTGTCCCTTAGTGATCTGTGGTGGATTTTGATGGAAAGAATGAGCAATTTTGACACTACTAATTGACTACAGTGATTTGGTTCTCCTGAATAAGGAAACAATTTAAGTAGGATTTGAACTTCTTAATGCTAAATTCAACCAATTGTGTGCATATAAATGTGAGTGGTATTGTTTGTTCAAAATTAACATTAAATTTTTGTTTGTTTGTTTGAGATGGAGTCTGTCTGTCTCCCAGGCTGGAGTACAGTGGCACGATATCAGCTCAGTACAACTTCCATCTCCCAGGTTCAAGCGATTCTCCTGCCTCAGGCTCCAGAGTAGGTGAGACTACAGGCATGCACCACCACTCCCGGCTAATTTTTTGTGTTTTTAGTAGAGGGGTTTCATCAGGTTAGCCAGGCTGGTCTCGAACTCCTAAACTCAGGTGATTCACCTGCCTCGCCCTCTCAAAGTGCTGGGATTACAGGTGTGAGCCACCTGAGACACTGCTTCCGGCCAGAATTGGCATTAATTTACAAGCTGCTATTATCGTTTAGTTTATATTTAATGCTTAAATGATTATATAGACATTGTCCACAGAATCTTCACCATGTCATTCTTCTGTTCTTACTTGAAAAGTGACATTTGGCAGATGGTAGCCAGATCATTAAAGCAGTAGGTTTAACATAGTAGTATAGAAATCAGGTAATAGATGCATAAAGTTAAAATAATATTAAATTGAGGGAGATTGTTTCACTTAAACCATTAAATAACCTTTTTAAAAATTTGCTGCTAGGTTAGGGTGGTTATGCAGCTATGTGTCATTTCCTGAAATTATCTTTCATTTGTTTTATGAGTAAAACTGTCTCTATAAGTTTACCCTAGAAATCCATAGGTATTTTGGGAAATTGAATTATAAGTGGCTAGATTAACTAACTTTTGTTTTTAGGCAAACTTAGATTGCTCTATAAATCTTAATCAAATCAATCACATATGGTAACTGGGGGAGGGGGTTATTCTGCTTATTAGTCAAAGATATGATGAATTTATTTATCTTTTAAGACAGGGTCTCGCTCTGTTGCCCAGGCTGGACTGCAGTGACACAACCACAGCTCACTGTGGCCTCGACCTCCCAGGCTCAAGCAATTCTCTCACCACAGACTCCCAAGTAACTGGGACTACAGGCATGCACCACCATGCCCAGCTAATTTTTAAATTTTTGTAGAGATGGGTTTCGCTGTGTTGCCAGGGTTGGTCTCAAACTCCTGGGCTTAAGCAATCCTCCCAACTCAGCCTCTCAAAGTGCTGGGATTATGGGTGTGAGCCACCGTGCCTGGCTAAAATGATGAATTTCTTATCCACATCATCTGTTAAGGCAAAAAGAGGAAACTGGTTATTCTGTTATCCTGCTTTTTCTTGGGAATATTTATTTTCAAATGATTTGAGTCCTTCATCTCAACAGTCTCATAACCAATAAAAGGAAATGGAGATTGGTGGGAGATTAAAACATAAAGGACAGGAATAGGGAAAATAAGGGATGAAAAGGTCACAGACACAGAAATGTGGAAGTTGAATTCAAATTAATTTTTAATTGAGCACCTACTATGGGCCCCTCAAAATGGCTGACAGTACCACTAACTGTTTTAAATGAAGGAAAATCAAAAAATAACAGCATTTTTTATTTATTTCTAAAACATCATTCTTAATCAACCATTTAAATAAAGTTTTGTTTTCCACTCACATGTTTTCACATTATTCAGCATGTTACTTGGGTACCCACTATTACTAGCCACCTTACCAGGCACAGCAGTTGACAGATGAACAAGGAGCACAGTCTCATAGGAGCTTTATCACATGTGTTCCTAGGCTGAAAGGCCCTTCTTTATACTTCTTGGTAGGTGGAGTACAGGAATGTAGAAGTCAGAAACCTAGGTTCAAACTCCAGCTCTAATATATATAGTTTCTGTGTGATTTAGGAAAAATAATCTCTCTGAACCTCAGTCCCCCATCTGGAAAATTAGTATGATACTTACCTCATAAGGCTGTAGGGATTAATTAAAATTATGTATGTAGAGCACTTCACGGAGTATAGAGAGTGCTAAATAAATGGATGCTGAGGTTATTGACAGCCCTAGGATGGATGGATCATGGGTTCCCAAATATGGGATGCAATTTCAAGTTCTTAACACCAAATATAACCCTACTTGCTTTAGTTTCCTGGCATTCATGCTATCATCCCCAGTTTAGTGCACCTCAGGTTATCAAGGATGTAGGAGGGATTCTACAAGCATATGTTCCCCCAGAGCTTTTTGGTACCCTGCAATCCTAGAAGTTGTTGATGCTAGGATGCCTGGAGAGCACAGGCCATTTGTCACTGAGAAGCATATGTTACAAAGGAGATGGGAGTAGTAAGGAAAGTTGAGGAACTGATCAAAATAGATGAATGTCAAAAAAAAAAAAGTTTTCACTTTTAATTCATGATAAAAACCCAGTTAAAATTAGGTATACCAGATTTCTTTATTTTCAACCATGTGTGCACATACACTCAGATTTTTTTCTTTTGGTAGTGATTTGGCTTTTTGTTAACAACAGTGACACAAGTTTTATGTTTAATTTAAATACTACAACGGTTAAACTGGTTTTGGGTGAGATTTTCCAGAAATTTATTAAATACGAAGTTCCTTAACTACTGACTTAGAGGAATAAGTATTGTTTAACCAGGGAAAAAGTTGTCAACAACCACCAGCTTCTCTTCCTACTTTTTTAGAATATAAAAGATAGTATCTAAATTATTTTTTCCTCTCTCATCACTTACAAAAATCTCAATTATTTAGGCATATCCTTGGCATGTTCATAAAATTGTTCCATTAGGCATTCTATAATTATAATCATATTATTTTTAATCCCTACTCATTTCACCTATAATTTTCAAATGTTTGATTTTTATTCAATTCTTATATCCTGTTCATATATTTTTTAGCTATAGTAAAACATGATTTTTCATGTGTATTAATTTTTTTTTTTGAGATGGAGTCTTGCTCTGTTGCCCAGGCTGGAGTGCAGTGGCGTGATCTCATCTCACTGCAACCTCCACTTCCCAAGTTCAAGAGTTTCTCCTACCTTGGCCTCCCAAGTAGCTGGGATGACAGGTGCATGTCACCATGCCCAGCCAATTTTTTTTTTTTTGAGACGGAGTCTCGCTCTGTCACTCAGGCTGGAGTGCGGTGGTGTGATCTTGGCTCACGGCAACCTCCACCTCCTGGGTTCAAGCAATTCTCCTGCCTCAGCCTCCTAAGTAACTGGGATTACAGGCATGCACCAGCATGCCCGGCTAATTTTTTTGTATTTTTAGTAGACATGGGGTTTCACCGTGTTGGCCAGGCTGGTCTCAAACTCCTGACCTCGTGACCCACCCACCTCATCCTCCCAAAGCGCTGGGATTACAGGCTTGAGCCACTGCGCCTCACTTAATTTTTATATTTTTAGTAGAGATGGGGTTTCGCCATGTTGACCAGGCTGGTCTCAAACTCTTGACCTCAGGTGATCCACCCACCTTGGCCTCCCAAAGTGCTGGTGCCCAGCCTCTACTTTTCCTTTTAATTAGTGTCTTGACTGCTCTAGCAAACTTTTTTTTTTAAAAAAAAATAATTAGCCCCTCTGGAATTCTTTCTTCTAATTGAATTTTTGTCCATACTCAAACTGTTAGTTACACATTAAACATTTGCCATATACCATTTAACCCATGTGCGTCATTTCTAATTTTTTTCAGAGATGGAGTCTCACTCTGTCACCCAGGCTGGAGTGCAATGGCATGATCATAGCTCACTGCTGCCTTGAACTCCTGGGCTCTACTGGTCCTCTCACCTCAGCCTCCTGAGTAGCTGGGGACTACAGGTGCATGCCACCATGCCCTGCTAATTAAAAACATTTTTTTTTGTAGAGATAGGGTCTTATTATGTTGCCCAGGCTGGTCTGGAACTCCTGAACTCAAGTGATCCTCCTGCCTCAGCCTCCTAAGTAGCCGGAACTACAGATGCAAACCACCACACCTGGCCTCTCTGAATATTTTTACCTTAAAAACATGAGGGAGATAAAGACACATTTCTGAGTCCTAACCCACTGCTGCCTTGGTTGTGCTTTATTAATTTCTGAGATTCTTTTTTTTTTTTTTTTTGAGACGGAGTCTCGCTCTGTCACCCAGGCTGGAGTGCAGTGGCCGGATCTCAGCTCACTGCAAGCTCCGCCTCCCGGGTTCACGCCATTCTCCGGCCTCAGCCTCCCAAGTAGCTGGGACTACAGGCGCCCGCCACCTCGCCCGGCTAGTTTTTTGTATTTCTTAATAGAGACGGGGTTTCACCGTGTTAGCCAGGATGGTCTCGATCTCCTGACCTCGTGATCTGCCCGTCTCGGCCTCCCAAAGTGCTGGGATTACAGGCTTGAGCCACCGCGCCCGGCCTAATTTCTGAGATTCTTAGTCCTGTTTACTAAGTAATCGTAGAACATGCAAGTTGTATTGTACTATAATTGATGGCAAACTTGCGAACCATTCCTCTGGGTTTTCTTGCTGTGTAGAATAAAAGGGCCAAAGCAAAAGAGTCTCACAGTGTTCATGAGACAGAAAGAGAATTTGATTCCACTATCTATCTCTGTAGATTCTCCTTTCATTTTTATATTTGGAACCTAAACACCTAAGTTACAAAGGCAGAAGATCTGGCAGCTTCTACAAACTTCTTTCATTATCTTCACACCCAGGGAGGGCAAGAAGCAACAGCAAGGAATGACAGCTCTGCAGCTCTGCCCCAGGAGAGGAAGGAGATATGAAGGAACTGGGTTGGAGAACTGGGCTGGAGAAAAGTGCTGGATATTTTTCATTCTCCCTAATTTTAAAAAGCAAGTAGTCTTTAAGTTAACTTTTTGCCTTGATAAGGAGAACTGTACATTCTACTTTAGAGAAGCCTGTGCTTCCCTGTAGCTAGTTCCAAAACAAAAAAAGTATGTTCTGTGAAACATGAAACTCAGAAAAAAAACATTAAGGTGGCTCACACCTGTAATCCCAGCACTTTGGGAGGCTGAAGTGGGTGGATCACAAGGTCAGGAGTTCAAGACCAACCTGGCCAAGACAGTGAAACCCCATCTCTACTAAAAATACAAAAATTAGCCGGGCGTGGTGGCGTGCGCCTGTAATCCCAGCTACTCAGAGGCTGAGGCACAGAACTGCTTGATTCTGGGAGGTGAAGGTTGCAGTGAGCCAAGAAGTATGAGCAACAGAGTGAGACTCCGTCTCAAAAAAAATAAAAACAAAATAAAAAATAAATTGAGGTATGGCTTTCTAAAACTATAAACATCTGTCATGTAAAATTAGACAGTAAAGTTTATATATTTGCTTGCTAATTGTCAGCTGTTAGTACATGTCAAAACACTAAATTAAGCCCCCTTCCTAATGGAATAGATTATTCTTCAAAGACTGGTAGTATTTAGAAAAAGCCTTATTCTTTAATGATGGGGAAAGCCACTGCAAGAAAAATGTTGAAGTCACAAAAAAAGTGATCTCAAAGAAAATTATGTCCATTATGATACTATACACTGTAGTTTGGAAACTTGGTTTATCTGATCTCTTTATACTACTCTCTGATGGTCTCTGGGTTAGAGAACTTTTATCTGGTTCCTATCAGTAATATACATACCACATTTCATTTTAAGTTGGATTTCAAATTTAATTACTTGGTAAACTATTGTATCTAAGTAAGAGTAAGATGAATCACTTTTCCTGCTTTTGCTGTTAAAGTTTTAATTTTTGTGTGTATTCTACCCGTCCCCTGCCTATTTCCCATTATTTGAATTCTGCACTTGGTTCCTGTGCTGTTCCTATCCTTACTTAACACTTCAACATATCCCCACAAATCTCTGAGCTCACATTGTGCTCTAATGCTTTCAACTAAATCTGTACTCGCCAGTATGTCTCTCAGTTCTTTTGGCAACTTGTTCTTTTATGTAAATTGTATACAAAATATGATTTGCATACTTTAAATATGATGTGAACAAAAAGAGCAATGCTGTCAAATTAGTGTTCAGAATCACAAATTTATATTTTTAAAATTAGGAGTTAATTAAAATCCCTTTCATTATGAAAAGGGTACTACATTGCAAGTAACTCACATTAAAAGGCATTCTATTCAATAGATGTGTTTATTGTGGGTCAGTTTTGCCAATGTTTTAATTCACATGTAATTATGTAGACCCTGTGTCAGCAACAACTAACAATAATACTACTTTAACTGAAAAAAACGATAAACTGTTTCCATTGATAAACTGTGATTATTTTATAATCCTCGTTTTATAGTCTTTTACAGAAAAAAATGATAATAAATGGCGATAAACTGCAATTTGCCACATTTCCTCCAAACCTTAAGACAGTATAAAACACAAGACATTTTTTTGTGCACTCTACTTTTATAGAACAACCAGGTTTATAATTGATCTCTTTATTTTATTAGATTTATCAATATACATGGAAGCTTTCTCAAATCTCAAAATTCCAAAAGTATGTAATTGTAAAAAATCATTTTTTCCTTTAGATGTCATATTCTTAGAGAGCTATTAAAGTCTATTTATAAACAAAAATAATTGATAAACTAACACACTTTAGAAATCAGAATATTTTAAATTAAAATATTTTTAATGAATACAAGATATGTCTTTTTAATTAACTATCATAGTTAAATTTAATATCACAAAACAAAATGACTTATCCTCACTAATTTTTCAAGTGAGGTAAAGCCATTGGAATTTACACTTAATATAAGTTTTAAATGTGATAATTAAATGATAATATTTTATCAATTATAGGAAATATTCATTTATAAAAATTTCCTCAGGTCCATCAATCTTTTTAGGCCAAGTTTGAGCCCATGTCAACCTTAAAGGTTAGATTCAGTGCACCTAACTTGCCTAATAAGCTTGTCAATTTAAGAATGTGAATTTCATTAATAAGGGGGAATAAAGAGTAGTTAACTCACTAGAAGTGAATGGGATAGTTTCAAGTAATTACTTAAAGAATTTTAAAAATTTAAACAGAAATGGCCAATGATTCTGGGTTTAAAATTTCACATAACCTTAAAAAAAAAAAAAACAAAAAAAAACCCACATAGAAATAGTGAAGTCATCACCTTATTGATGAAAAACTAAAGTTTAATAGTCATTGAATGGGTAACAACCATTTGTAGTCTACATTTAAAAAGTAATTTTAATCATAGCTAAGAAAAACTAAAAACAAATAATTCTATTAAGAAACAACAAAAATGATAAACATTTAATACCTACATGTAGATACTTAAAATCCTAACAAAAATATTAAAGTTAAAAGGGCCTTGAAATTTGTTTCTAACAAATCATCTTATATAATCAATTCCTAAATAGCTCATATCCTTTGCTTTGGTGTTTTACCTGCTATCACCTAAACATTAGTACAGTAGAAAATCACTTAGGTTCTTTTCAAATGCTTGGCATTATAATGTGATCTCATATCTTTCCTCAAATTAAATTTTGCTCCACATATTCCACATGTATACAGATGAACATCCATGTGCTGCTCCAACTGTTCATTATTTGGGAATATCTGAAAGCAGACCTGGCATATAGTCTCACCAGCAGATAAATGAGAAATCATATGCCGTACATGGTCATGTTTTCTGAAGTTTCCTTGATCACAAATGGAACAGACATACCTGGCCATGCCTTTGTGCATATCATTGTGCAGTCGCAACTGACGCTCTCTTAAAAACTGCTTTCCACATGTTTGACAAACAAACTGTTTTTCCTTAGTATGAACAGTATAGTGTTCTCTTAAGTGACACCGCTGATAAAATCCTTTTCCACACAGATTACAAAAATGCTTTCGTCTGTGATCTCTTTCATTTTCTTCCATGATGGCACTCTTAAACATATCTTGATCTAAGCAGCTAGACATATGTTCAACCACTAGATTTTCAGTTTCAAAACGCTGGCCACAATTAGGACATCGAAAAGGGCAGGCAGAATGTTTAAATAACTGCTTTTTTTGGATACTGTTTATCTGGTAATGACTGTCCCTAAAATCATCTAGCATTTCAACAAACATATCTCTTATTTCGGACTGCTCATCAGGATTCTCTTCCAAGTCCATTTTCTCCTCAGTATTTCCTAACCCATTCATGGTCAGATCTTGGGGCTCACCACATCGCTGAGCATGTTCCTGAAGCTGCCTACCCTTTACAAGTATTTGTCCACATTTACCACATGCACAGATATTTTCAATGTGTTTGGCTAAGTAATGAGATGACAGGTCCTCCTCGGTTATTGTAAGTCCACACAGCTCACAGGATGCATTTTCAGTATCCTCTTGTACTGGACTGCTGTTGTTAGGGGGCCTCATATTCTCTAAACCACCTCTTTCATCAGCACTTACTGACATTCGAGGTTTTAGAGTTTTCCTGCCACTTTTTTTAATGCTGACATCTTCTTCAACATAGTATCTATAAAATGGCTCTTCAGGTTCATCTTCTAATTCATCATTGTCAGTGGATTCATTACAGTCTTTATCAGTAACTTTAATAATGTTAAAGTCTTTCAGTTCATCTGTAGGAATATCTTCTGGCTCCATCTTAATAATAATCCTTTTCCTCTCAGCAGCTCTGCTTTTCTCTTCGCTGGCTATTTCAGACTCCACTGCACTACTTTTTCTGCTTCCAGTGGTTGAAGTTGAATCATCAGCAGCCTGGCTTGTGTCTCCTCTGTATTTGTCCGTCTGTACAGAAAATGTTTTAGAAGAATCTTTTTCACTGAATTCAGCTTTGATGTTACTGTCTTTTCCATCTCTAATATCTACTATTCTATGGTAAGATCTTGTGTTTTGGTATAAATGTCTGTTAGTACAGGTCAGCACATGCTCATCTAATAATTTTTCACAGCTAAAACCAAATCCACAGCTATCACAGGTAAAACTCCGCCCAAAGCGTCTTGACACACGTTCTTTTGGAGTAGATAATTTGGACACGGAACTTTTTTTACATACATCAAATAGTGGCTCAGGAAAATTACCTAATTGTAAAGACTCTTCATCAGGCTCTCTATTATGTGGTGTATTTACTGTTGAACTTGGCTCTGCACACCACCTGTTGGCTTCATTGCCATTTCGAGCCACAGTATCTTCATACATTCTTACACCAAATATCATTTTGCTGTTCTGTTTGCTGGAAGCAGAAGAGGAACATTTTGAACTAGAACAATCTGCATCTTGGATGTCTTCTAAACAATCAGGAACATTGTACAGCTGTAGGTAGTTCATTGCCACTTTAAACTGCTCAAAACTGGAGGGAGCTGTCATAATTTTTCCTAAATACATAAATTGCAAAATGAGATCAAAACATTCTGCACTAATTTTCATGTTGCTGAGATTCAGTTGTGCAGTACTATGTTGATGGTTCATGAAAAACATTCTAAAATAGGAGCTACAGGCAGCTAGAACTGCCTTGTGTGCTTGAAAGTAAATGTCATCAATTGCAATACAACAGTCACAGAGAAAACCCCATTCTCTTTGGTTGTTTAGCTGCTGAAGGACGTAGCTGCTGTGGCTGGGCTTTGCCATCTTCTATTAATTAGACACCTATGTAAAACAAAAATATTAAAGTCAGACAAGATATAGAAAAGCACTTGAAAAAAGTAATTGTTATCATGATTTGTGACTTGCATGACTTTGCTATTACAATCAAGAAATTAAGAGCTTTCCATTCTTTATATAGTAAAACTCAACAATATATACTTGAATCATTATTTAAATCTGAAGATGAAGACATCCAGCCATTTATTCAGGTTTTTCAAATTGAACAAAGGCATCAAAAGCAAAAGACAGTTTTAGTTTCATTACAACTCTTGGGGGGAACATGTACACTAAATTTGAACAGAAAAAAAAAGACATTAATTTAAAAATACTTGAAGGAGGCCAAGTTTGTGGCTCACACCTGTAATCCCAACACTTTGGGAGGCTGAGGCAGGAGGACTGCTTGAGCTCAGGAGTTTGAGACCAGCCTGGGCAATAGTGTGAGACCTCATCTCTACAAAAAAGTTTAAAAAATTAACCAGGTGTGGTGGCATCACCTGTAGTCCCAGTTACTTGGGAGGCTAAAGTGGGAGGATCACTTAAGCCTGACAGGTAGAGGCTGTAGTGAGCTGTGTCGCGCCACTGCACTCCAGTCTGGATGACAGAGCAAGACTCTGTCTCAAAAAAAAAAAAAAGAAGAAAAGAAAAAAAACTCTTTAAGGATATGAGTAATTAAAGTAAATAAAACAGCAACTTAAACTGAAAGTTAACAATTAGATTGTAAAGTATTAAAAACTTACTAGATGATTAATACTAAGGAACTATTGCTCATTTTTTAAGTGTGAGAAAGGTATTTTCATTGTGTTAAAAAGAATCCTTATCTTTTGGATATACATACTTTAGTATTTACAGATGAAATTATATATCTGATATATGCTTAAAAATAAATGGGGTGGGTGTGGGCAGCAATAGATGATACAAGATTGGCCATGTGTTGCTAAAATAATCTATTTTTAAAACCCTATTAAGCCTGGGCAACATAGCAAGACCTCGCCTTAAAAAAAAAAAAAAATTGCCCGGCCTGATGATGCGCCTGTAGTCCCAACTACTGGGGAGACTGATGCAGGAGGATGTCTTGAGCCCAGGATTTTGAGGTTGCCGTGAGCCATGATTGCACGCCACTGTACTCCAGCTTGGGTGACAGAGCAGGACTCTGTCCCAAAAATAAAAATTCAAAAAACCTTATTAGGGCCAGGCACGGTGGCTCACACCTGTAATCCCAGCACTTTGGGAGGCCGAGGCAGGTGGATCACGAGGTCAGGAGATCAAGACCATCCTGGCTAACACAGTGAAACCCCGTCTCTACTAAAAATACAAAAAAAATTAGCCAGGCGTGGTGGCGGGCACCTGTATTCCCAGCTACTTAGAAGGCTGAGGTGGGAGAATGGTGTAAACCCAGGAGGTGGAGCTTGCAGTGAGCCAAGATCATGCCACTGCATTCCATCCTGGGAGACAGAGCGAGACTCCATCTCAAAAACAAAACAAAACAGAAAAACCTTATTAGATTATACAGAAATGGCACCAAACAAATAAGTTGGATTAGTGCCTTTGTCTTTTCTTGAATTATCGGAGAAGCAATAGGTCTATAGAGTTAGAATGTGTCTCGTGTTGCTCAACATGCTTTTCATGGTATAAGGAAGCGTGGGTTTATTTGAGAAGGTATTTTATTTATCCTGAGAGTGTAAAGTTTTCTTCCTTTTTTTTTTTAAGCAGGGTCTCACCCTGTTACCTAGGCTGGAGTGCAGTGGCATGATCATAGCTAACTGCAGCCTCAATCTCCCATGCTCAAGCAATCCTCCCGCATCCAGAGTAGCTGGGACTATAGGCGCATGCCGCCACATCCAGGTTTTTGTTTTTTTTTTTTAATTTTTTTAGTAAAGACAAGGTCTTGCTATGTTGTCCAGGCTGGTCTTGAACTCCTGAGTTCAAGCGATCCTCCTGCCTCGGGCTTCCAAAGTGCTGGGATTGTGGGTGTAAGCCACTGCACCTGACCTCTTCTATATATATATATATATTTTAATTGTTAAAAGAAAAAAGTAAGGCTGGGTGCGGTGGCTCATGCCTGTAATCCCAGCACTTTGGGAGGCTGAGGTGGGCAGATCACCTGAGGTCAGGAGTTCGAGACCAGCCAGGTCAACATGGTGAAAATCTGTCTCTACTAAAAATAAAAAAAGTTAGCCAGGCATGATAGTGGGTGCCTGTAATCTCAGCTACTTGAGAGAATGAGGTGGGAGAATCGCTTGAACCCAGGAGGTGGAGGTTGCAGGGAGCAGAGATTATGCCACTGCACTCCAGCCTGGGCGACAAGAACCAGACTCCATCTCAAAAAAAAAAAAAAAAAAAAGTAGCAAAAAATTCAAACATAGAAGCATATAGACTAAAAACATACCTCAGGTCACATACCTCTTTTCAGAGGTAACCCTTTCAAACACTCTGGATTATATACCTTCAGATCTGTTGAGATGCACATGTACATAGTTAGCATATACAGTACCTATGAGATGCCAGGCAAATAGTTTTGCTTTTGTTGTGTTTTTTAACCTAAATGGTATCATACTATATATACCTCTCTGCAACTATTTTTCTTCACTTAACATTAGACTTAATATGAGTGGGCATTTAAGTATTTTTAGTGTAGGGAGCTTTGGATAAGGAAGAAAGGAGAGGAAATATTAAAAGCACTCAAAATCCTATCAAACTATAAAGTTAAAATAAGATCAAATTTTAGCCTCAATTTTTAATCCATATACATAAAGCTTCAGAATCTATCTTCTACTTAAAAATAAGTTCCTATGCAATTTGACTGAACTTAAAAAGAACACGTAACAAGCTGTTCAGAGAAATGTTCACTCTTCAAGCTCTGTAGTAGTAATTTAAGGGTATCTAAGTTTACGTACTTCTACTTGCTTTTTATCCATTCCTCACAGATCATATATAGGTCACACACCCCTTTTACTACCTATATGCCCATCCTGCCACCTCTAAGACATAAAGTTCCATAGCCAGAGATATGGGACTGGTGAAATGAAGATGGCTTATGATGAGACCTGCTACCTTCTTAAAATTGCAACCACTGCACCTTTTCTGGAAGCCAGATCAAGTTTCAAGTAGGTACAATATTTCAAACCTCTGTAACTCAGGTATCTGTAAAAAGCTGTGAGGAATCATGTTCAGCATGTATCTAGATACAAAAAGCAATGTATGCACAAATATACTCATTAATGCGTTACTTCTAATTTGAATGCCTAGTAAAAAAAGGAGTTGTTAAGGTAAATCTATGCCCCAGAATTCACTGTCACATGGCAGTGAATTAAAAATTATATTTCTGAATGGAAACTACCAAAGTGGGAAAATGTTCAAGATGGAGAGCCAAATAAATAAACACAAGATACAAAATTATGTTAGAATTATATAAAACAAATCCACGCCACAACCTTATTCAAAAGGTGGGGGGAAAAAGATGAAAAAAATACACAAAAATGTTGACCCAAGCCCGTTTTAAGTAGGATGAAATTTCTATGTCTATAGTCATTTTTGTAGGATTCAGAGAGACATTTAATAATCAACCATAGAGTAAGAGCCAGAGGGATAGGTATTATTTCCAAAAAACCAAAACTTTCTATTAATAAGAGTAGTTCAAGAATGAAACAAACTTGTTTGGAGAATGAGTACCCATATTAAAGCAGGAACAGGATGCTACTGAGGACAGTAGAGTAGTGAAAAGAGCATGGGCCTGGGATCAGACAGACCTGGCTTCTTATCTAGCTTTCCCACTTTTGGGAACTTGCTTATCCTCATTGACCCTAAGTTTCCTGAACTGTGAAGATAGGAATAACAATACCTCAAATACAATATCATATATGAGGATTCACAGAGGCAATGTGTAAAATGTATGGTGCTTGGCATGTAATAATGAAAGTAACAGTGGATGTTGTAATGGTGGCGATGCTTATTTAAGCATCAGGGTAAGTTTGACTTGATAACCTTAAAATTTCCTTCCAAATAAGAGTCCATTAGAAAGCCAGTAGTTAATCTATAAAAACTTTCAAGTATTAAATAGTCCAGGCTTGAAATAATGATATAAAGAGCGTAGAAGTTCCAAGGACCCTTTCTTATCTAGATGAACAGCAGTTTTATTATCAGCAACCAAAATTAATACAACTACATAGAAGATCAATATGATAGGCACATCTATAGCTATAGTCACAATTCAATTGAGTAAAAATACATATTCTTTTATTAACATAAAGCACTAAAACAAATAAGAGCACTTATAGCATTTTAATGCACATTTATTCATTCAACAAACATTTATTGAGTACCTTTGGCATACCAGGAACTGTATAAAGTATTGATCATCAGCAGTAGCACAAATTTTCTGTAATATCAAGGAAACATCATTTGAGGAAGTTTTACTTTTCCTAAATCAGTGATTCCATTCAACATGTATTCTGTAAAGTGCCCACTCTACAGAAGAAGGCATCATGCTGTAGTAGAAAGAACAAGTGCTCTGGGTCAGAGGCATCACAGTGTGAATCCCATTGCCTCCATGTTTATACTCCTATGTTCCCCCTATAGAGCTGGAAGCTGAACAAATGAAAGCTGAACAAATGCTGTGTCTAATTTTTAATTCTAACACAACAGTTTTTAGGCTGACCTAGAATTGTAGTTTAAGTAACATTATTATGCAAATGTCCAAGTTCTGAGTAAAACTGATTTTAGGCAGAGTAACTTATGATAGCAATCATTCACACATTAGCACCAGCAACTTTGTCCTTGTTACACCTCATTCAGAAAGGCTTTTTTCTTTTTTCTTAAATTTTAATTATTATTATTATTTTTTTGAGACAGGGTCTCACTCTGTTACCCAGGTTGGCATGCCATCACAGCTCACTGGGCTCAAGCAATCCTCCCACCTCGCACCTTCTGAATAGCTAGCACTACAGGCATACGCCACCATGACTGGCTAATTTTTGTATATTTTTTGTAGAGATGAGGTCTTGCTATGTTGCCCAGGCTGGTCTCGAATTCCTGGGCTCAAGCAATCCTCCCACCTCAGTCTCCCAAAGTGCTGGGATTACAGGTATAAGCCACTGTGCCCAGCCCAGAAAGGCTTTAAGAAGGATTAATACACCAAAAAGAGGTAGAGGCGTATGGGGCAGGGGAGGAGGGATCTAAATTCCTGTGAGACTTTTAGCTTATCTCTTGAAGATAATTTTTTCATTAAAATTTTTTGAGGCCAGGCACAGTGGCTCACACCTGTAATCCCTTTGGGAGGTCAAGGCGGGTGGATCACGAGGTCAGGAAATCGAGACCATCCTGGCTAACACAGTGAAACCTCATCTCTACTAAAGGCACAAAAAATTAGTCAGGCGTGGTGGCGGGTGCCTGTAGTCCCAGCTACTCAGGAGGCTGAGGCAGGAGAATGGCAGGAACCCAGGAGGCGGAGCTTGTCAATCTAGTCTTATTTGATAAATGTGTTCCCTAAGTTACACTGTGTAAGCTATTTCAGTAAATTTCTCACTGACATAGTAAGATTTCAGAAATATGTTTCCTCATTGCTAGATCTGTTAAATTGGAAATAACAGTTTTGCTGGAAGTTTCTCTTGCTCCAGCCTTGGTAAATGATAATTTGAGGGTCTATAAACAAGCATATTCGATGAATAAAGAAGTAACTTAAAGGAATTTTAAAGTGTTTCTGTGAGGCAAATAATCACCCTTTAAATTGTGTCATAGACTTGCAGCACCAATGAGGCATTTGAAGAAGATTTGCTTAGTCTCAGTGAAAGTCTAGAGAGCCTAGCATCACAGTCCCAATTCAGCACCCCAATCTCTGACTGACTTACAATTACCTCTGGATCTCAAGGAAGATTTATGTATGTTTCCTTTTACCTATTTCTATGTCTTATAGGTCGAACGTATGTACGCATATGGATTTGAGGATTACAGAGTATTTTAAAAGTCTAAAATGTAATGAAAGGATTCTTACATTTTAACATCAGAATATCAGAATGTATTGAATACTCATAATGTTCCTAACACTGGATAAAGCATTGAAATGGAGGGTGGAGAAGGATGGTGTACAATAGAGATAACTGTATATGAGGAATTAAATTTGAAACCAAGAAACAATTTGAGGAGTTTAATAAACTATATTGAGGCCGGGTGCAGTGGCTCGTACCTGTAATCCCAGCACTTCAGGAGGCTGAGGTGGGTGGACCACCTGAGGTCAGGAGTTCAAGACCAGCCTGGCCAACATGGTGAAACCCCGTCTTTACAAAAATACAAAAATCAGCTGGGCATGATAGCGGATGCCTGGAATCTCAGCTACTCGGGGGGTGCGAGGCAGGAGAATCACTTGAACCTGGGAGGCAGAGGTTGCAGTGAGCTGAGATTGAGCCACTGCACTCCAGCCTGGGCAACAGAGCAAGACTCCATCTCAAAAATAAAAATAAAAATAACTATACTGAATAAAGTTCAGCAAAGGTTTAGAAGAAAAGCATTAATTATACCAAAATAGTAGGCTTTAGGAAGGATGCAGGATTTGAGTAAAGCCTTGATGAATGAGTAGGATAAACAGAAAGCAAGGGTGAGGCATTTCAAGTATTTATATAGATGTGTATGTAAATAGTTGACAAGGGTACACAGCAGCTTGGCTGGAAATGTAATGGGAGGGAAGGTATATTTGCTTTACTGGACTGGTAGATGAAGGTTATCAAAGTAGAGTAAATGACAACTGTAATACAATAATAATGTGAATAGCTAACATTTGTTATTTCTTACTATATGCCAGGCTCTATTCCAGGCAGATGTATAGGGAGATGTATATATCTCTCACACATATATTACATATATACATATGGATATATGCAATATATATGTGTGCATATCTCACACACATATATTGCATATACACACGTATGGATATATATACATGTATGTGTGTATATGTGCATATATGTGTATATATGCATATATAGGTATCATTTTGTATATGTATGCATATGTAAGAATCATTTTAGCATTTAATCTTCATAACAAACCCCACAAAGTAGATGCTGCTATAAGACACATTTTCAAGATTAAACAACAGAGGCATACAGTGTTATATAACCTTTGTAATATCACAAAGAGAGGACTTCGTGGGATTAGAACACAGGCAATGACTCTAGAGCCCAAGATCATGACCTTAAAGATTTTGCCATCTATAAAAATAACGTCACATTGGTAAAATTCTTTCCTAGAATACCATCTTGCAGGGTATAGGGTCCAATCTCTATTACATTCTCTTGGTTTCTCCTTGAAACTTCCAAGAATAACCAGTTGTAGAGGCTCCCAAAGATAAGAGATTTTATTTCAATGCACTTAAGTGACAAATATGATCAAGTTTAGAAAATTTTATTCACTATCTGCACTAGTGGCTGTGCATTAGACTCCAAATTCAGTACTTAGTACGGGAAGTTCTGCAATTATAACTGGGTTATATCCTAAAACTTTATTTTTAATTTATTTGGAACTTGAAACACATATTCCCATAGAAACAATAATATAAATGGTGGCTTAGTTTTATACCCACATCTTAAAGACATAATGGAGCTGTATATTAAGCCTAACAGTGCAGTAGTATTACTTGTATCATTAGCACTGACAAGAGATCCAAGGAGCAGTGTGACATAGCAATGCCTACTGTACTGAAGCCTCAAAGACAGGGACAAGGCTTAATGGCCTTTGTGTTCCTTGTGCCTAGCACACTCTTCCCACATAGTTGACACTTAATACGTGCTTGTCAAGTGAAGGAAATAAAAAAGAACCCAGAGAGCATATACTGTTTGTTTGAATACAAACTCTACCACTAGGTTTAGCTATGCGGGAACTTCTTTACTTCTTTAAGCCCATTTTCTCATCTATAAAATTGGGATAATCATACTTCTCACAGGACTCTTACATAAATTAGAGATGACAAATGTTCCTTTGCCTTTTCAATCCAAGCACAGTACAATTTTTAAAAAATTAATGTCATAATTATAGTTTATAGAATTTTATGAAATGATCAAGTTCAACCCACTGCTTTACAGATCAAAAAGCAAACTGAGGCCCTAAGAGATTAAGTGGTATGTTCAAAGTCACATTTAGTTTTAGTGGCTGTCAGGATAAGACCTTGGTCTCCTCAATCCTGGTCTAGGGCTCTTCATACTACTCTAACTGCAGCCTACACATATAGCATCACCTGGCTGGCTGTTTTCTCCTTTGAAACAATTATGTTTTGCTGAAATACAGTAGTTGTTCAAATTTGCAAGGGTTGTTTGCATCTACACAAAATGGCCTCAGATCAGACTGTTATGCTTTTGGAGATTGTGCTTTGTTGGCTGGTTAGTATTTTTCTGTCTCTTTACTTGCAAGCCAACAACTGTCACTTCCTAAAGGTGTGCTGATCTTCTGTGGCCCACCATTTCAATCTCTTCTTGGCTGTGAAATTAGACAAAAACTCATTGAAAATTGAATCTACATATCCATTCATCCTCAAGAGGGAGCACAGCATCTTCTGAAGACCTAGGGAAATGCTCATAAGATGTAAAGTTTTAATTCCTGAATTTTGTTGACAGGCGATCAAATTTCCTTCCTCTTTTGCATCAGGCCAAAGCACTGGATAGCTGAGGTTGCCAACCATATAACTTACAAATAACTGAGATGTTCCTGTAGTTCAGTTGCATTATAGTTCTAAGAAATGAACTTATCCACACAGAAAGCAGAAGGAACACAGTGGCTTCTGGAATATTCCCCTCTCCCTCCAGAAGTAGAGGAGGAAAAGTACATTTTAATCCATTCATGCTAAAGAGGCAGCACAGCATCTTCTGACCACCAGAGGGCACTGTGTAAACAGTAGGCTCTTTCAGCCAAATGTGCTTCACCAGGAAATCTCTTATTGCCCATAGCATTAGTATTCTTAGGGTCCGTTTTGTAGGACTTCTATTTGAAAGTACTAATTCTGTGGAATCTGATTTTGTCTGGAACCCACTTAAAAATGCCCCTCCCCCATATTCTGTCTCAGCTGCCACCACTATGTACCAATCACCTAGACTCCCTGGGAGCTGCCTAGAACCTCTCCCTCATAATCAACCATTAAGTGTTGCCAATTTTCCCATTAAATATTTCACAAATCTGCCCATCTACTCCATCCCTACCTTTCCTGTTCTCATAAGGCCTCTATTACCACTCCTGAGTTATTAAAATAGGCTTCTCAACCAGTCCCTCAAATCCTTCACTCTCAGGTAATTTTTTTCCTTCCAAGAGCAATGCCGTTTTGAAGATGATTCATGAAGAAGAAAAATCATATCACACTATTCTACCATGGTTCCCCTCACATATCCTCAGGCTAAAGTATAAAATCATTATTGAGGCATACAAAGCCCCCCATGCCCACTCATCTAGTCTTACATGTTTAGCTAGTGCCTGCTTCCAAACTTCATGTTCAAGCAACATAAAACTGCTCGTCACCACCTTCACCCTCCTCCACACACACCCAGCATGCTTCATGAATTTCTTACCTCCCCTCCCGTTTTACTCATACCAATAGGTTCTTTAGGTCTGAACCTCCCACGTATCATTTAAAAATCAGTTTATCACCTCCTGCAGAAAGCCTTTGTAACACCTTCCTCTCCCACTATTTTAGGTTTTGATCTCATTGTGTATTATTTCTCTATTTTGCACTTTTTACACTGTATTTTAATAATCAGAACAGCTACATAAAGTAAGCATTAAAGCACAAACTAACCAGACTGCCTGGGTTCAAATTCTGGCTCTGCCACTTATTGTGTGACCTTGAGTAGGCTGCTTAGTCAATTTGTGCTTCACTTCTGTCATCTAAGAAGGGATGGTAATCCTTTCTACCTCTTAGGAGTTATTGTTAAGTAGTATCTCTCAGGGAGTAAATGCTAAATAAGAATTGGTTATAATTATGTGTTGGTCTCCCCCATGAGATTGTGAACAACTCTGAGACAAGGACTTTGGCTTTTTCATTTCTCTGGAATATTAAGTATTCAGTAAATGTTACTAAACGAATAACTGGTGAGGCAGCTCTATGATGATGGGAGGGATTACCCAGTTTCCTTCTTTGAGCAGATTCTATACATTTTTTTTTCTTGAGACAAAGTCTCGCTCTGTCACCTAGGCTGGAGTGCAGTGGTGCAATCTCAGTTCACTGCAAGCTCCGCCTCCCGGGTTCACACCATTCTCTTGCCTCAGCCTCCCGAGCAGCTGGGACTACAGGCACCCACCACTATGACCACACCTGGCTAATTTTTTTCTGTATTTTTAGTAGAGACGGGGGTTTCACCATGCTGGCCAGGTTGGTCTCCATCTCCTGACCTTGTGATCCGCCTGTCTCAGCCTCCCAAAGTGCTGGGATTACAGGCGTGAGCCACCACACCCAGCCAGATCCTACACATTTTTTAAAAAATTGTATTGTTTCCAATTTTGTGGCACCAGTTTTAATTCAAACCAAAATCCTGAAAACATCACAATCATATAATTAAACTTCAACAAAATGAAACCAATAAAAAGTATCATAAAATGTATGTTCATTCTAAGAAACTTAACTCCATTTTTAAGCCTTAAGATTCCCCCTCATCCCAAATAACCTAACACCCCAAAAGTCTTGCCATTTCACACATGCTGTTCCTTTGCTTCAAACCTTTTCAATGTCTAGCTCACCCTGTTTGGGAAGTATTTTTTCTTTTCTTTTTTTTTTTGAGACAGGGTCTGGCTCTGTCATCCAGGCTGGAGTGCAATGGGGCAATTTCGGCTCACTGCAACTTCCGCCTCCCAGGCTCAAGCGTTCCTCCCACCTCAGTCTCTCGAATAGCTGGGACTACAGGCATGCGGCACCACGCCCAGCTAACTTTTGTATTGTTTGTAGAGACAGTGTTTCGCCATGTTGGCCACGCTGGTCTCAAACTCCTGAGATCAAACAATCCGCCTGCCTAGGCTTCCCAAGGTGCTGGGATTACAGGGGAGAGTCATTGTGCCTGGCCTCTTTGGGAAGTTTTTTCTGATCTTAGGGTGAGGCAGATGCCTCTCTTCCGTGCTGCCAAAACAGCCTATACATACAACTATATGGTACCAATAATGCATCATCCAAACTATGATGCTCTATTACACACTTAAGGCAGGTATTGCAATTATTTGGCTCCCCTGCTTTACTGTAAGCTCCTTGACACCAGGGCAGTATCTCATTCATTACTAAATGTCTGACATTTAGTTGATATTTGATGAGTTTTTGAATGAATACATGTTTAAACACGGAAGTTTTATTTTGCTTATCAATTTTTTGTTTATTTCAATCACGGCAACTTTTACATAGTAGTTGAAAATTTACAAAGCATTTCCCGTATATTAATACAACTGATCTCATAACCATCCTGAGATAGGTATTTTTATTATCCTCATTTTGTAAATGAAACAGGTTCAGTGGTTGACTTCCCTGAAACTGCTTATCTTCTAAGTAGAAGCTGAGACTCTTGATTCAAAGCCCTAAGTTTCAGTTTGTGTAAACCAGACAACACTCTTCTAAATATGACTATTAGCTGAAGTGCCCCTTTGGAACATTCTAAGCCTCCCTGAGTCACCTTTTTTACGAATCTAAAAGCTCTCATCATTCTCTCACTGCCCCATCTTGCAGGAAGGTCCTGTCCCTTCCCTAAATCCCCTTCCATCTGCTAACTCCCCACTGTCCACCAGAGCATGCCTCTTCTAATACTTCAAAGTGGGGATGGAGCTCTTCAGTTATCTCTGAAAAGGACTGCATGCATCTCATATAGACAAAAGAAAATCTGGTTAATAATTCTTTAATCTTCAAATTTTATTTTGAAAACAATTTTAAATTCAAAGAGAGTAGTATAAAAACCACCCATGTCCCCAACAGCCTCAAATAACCAATGTTCTAATTAACTTTCTATGTACTATTTTGGGGCTCTGTTTTTAGATCATCATCAACTTCTTCACAGTTCATTCTTAAATACACATCTAAGGAGTGAGTCCCCGCCGCTTCCTCCCCAATATCAGTCTCTTCCATGCCACATCTGAAAACAGCAGTCATTGACCCTTCTTTCTCCTAATTTCCTTTCCATATGTTCAGCATGCAATCTTTGGTGCTGATCAAGAGGAACCCCATCGTATATCAGCATAGGGATATACTGGCAGTGGTCTTCATGGCAAGTATACCCACTCCTTCCTAATTATAAATTATGAAACTATAAAGCTGAGGGTTTGCTTTTGTTTTGATGTGTTTGGCTGCTGTAAATCAATCCATCAGAGGCTGGGCAACAACATTAACATAAACAAAGTATGAAAAATAGTCCACCATGATACGGTAAGTATTTAATAAGGACAAACCTAAAATAGCAGCCCAGTTACTTAATCAAATAATTTTAAATCAGCCCAATGCAAAACACTCCCCTTTCCTTTACTTGGCAATTCTTACCAACCTGAGTAACGTGAATAGAGAACATGAGTCCATGAATCACCACAGGCCATCCCCAGGCAGAGTGAGGCACACACAGCAGCACAGCTGTAACCAGGTTTTAAACAAGGAATTGACTGTACACAGTGATTATCTCTGGGAAGTGGGAGTCAAAATGACTTTCATTTTTGTATTTTATATACTTCAGTACAGGCTGAATTTTTACAAAGAGCATGGATTTTATAATAAAAAATTACTTAGACATTTTGAGGAAAAAGACATGAATAACCCTTAATTTGGTTCACATAAGAATATGAGAAAAAACAATTTCCGTTTTAGCATGAGATACTAGCACAGAAGAAAATGTCAGGAGAAAACATTCTGTAGAGACCAAAGTGACCTCTCAAGAAGATGTTTCTCAAATATATCTCAATTTTTTGGGAAGACAACAGATTGCAGCTTATTAACAAAAATCTACGGGAATTTTTCTGTATTTCTGTATCAACAGTTTCCTCTCCTTTGCACCAGAAGGTGAAGAGCAAAGGCTTAGTGCTTTTCCTGGCTAGAGGGCAAGTCTGAAAGCAGGTACTTCTTTTCTCCTGCACATTAGAAAGGGAAATGAGGCTACAAATAAAACGAGATACTCTTAAAAAGGTCCATGAACTGTATCTTCCCCAGAGCCTGGCAAAAGAGGAGAATGAGGAAGCAGTACAAAAATTTAGAAGTGTTAAAGTGAGATCAAAGCACAAGGTCAAGAGCAAGTGGCTGTGTCTGCGCTCATGCCCTGCTAAGGCCCTGGTTAAATATGGTTTCTCTTTTCTCTGACAATGATACACCAGTCCCTTCCCCACAAAAAACTCGAAAAAGTAGGCCATCATATTAGGAGTGGGAAGAATAGAAAGGCTTCAGGAAAGACTGCTCTACCCGAGTTATTCAGTACCATGAAAATGTGGTATTAATGGAGAAAGACTGCTCATAAAATGAATGTAAGAGGTTAACTGAAGGCTCTACTGTAGACGTTGTGTCTACTAACCTTTGTAAAAGCATTTCACCTCCACTATGCTTCAGTTTCCTGGTTTTTGTTGTTGTTGTTTGTTTTTTGGAGACGGAGTGTCACTCTTGTTGCCCAGATTGGAGTACAGTGGCGCGATCTCGGCTCACTGCAACCTCCGCCTCCCGGGTTCAAGCGATTCTCCTGCGTCCGCCTTCTCAGTAGCTGGGATTACAGGTGCCCGCCACCACGCCAGGCTAATTTTTGTACTTTTAGAAGAAATGGGGTTTCGCCATGTTGGCCAGGCTGGTCTTGAACTCCTGACCTCGGGTGATCCACCCGCCTCGGCATTTGGGATTTCAGGCGTGCGCCACTGCGCCCGGCCCAGTTTCCTGTTTCTTTAAGAGGAGTAAGCCCCTTTCTAGCTCCCAAAGTCATCCAGTTATTATTGAGACTTTATTAGATATCCAGCAAGTGATTCAAAAGCAAAGTTTTGAGGTTCTGAGCAAATGATGGCCAGCCATCATTCAAGCCTCATCTTTTTGTACTCAATTTTCCCCGTTTCTCCACATCATATCTATCTGCACTGATAAAATTTCATGGAATCTAATTTCTCCGTTTCAAAGAAGACTGTGATTGCTCTGTAAATTACAAGAACTGCATCCTTCACCAAATCTGCTTCAGAGTGCCTCCAACTTCAACTCAAGACATTGATCCTAGGTTGCCTCAAAAAGCCTCGGACCATTCCTTGGGTTCGAGTGTCAAAGGGAACACTGTTCTTGTAGTGATACATACCGTATGGAAATACACTAACACCAATGAAGAATCTGCGTGCACCGCCACACTGAAACTCGATTTAAGAACATTATCACACACATACAAATGTCCTATCCCCGGAAAACGTCAAGGATTTTCATCAACTCTTCCTGATGCGCCCAATTTAGAAAATGTCATGTCAACCCTTCAGATCATGTACACGCGTTGCTTAGGTAGAAAGGGAGACTGGGTGGGGTGGCTGAGCTCAGACCTTGCCTACATACTTTAGTAGTAAACGACTCCCGATCTGCATCCAACATATTTACCGAACTTCTAAGTAAGCGCCCACCGCTGCAAGCGAAAGCACTTCCTTCCCAGGAAACAGATCTTTTCCACTTAAAATTCCCAAACTCAGACCTTCCACTTTTTACTGAACAAAAAGCGTGTGTGCCGGCGAGAGGGGGTGGGAAACAGCGTAGCAAGAATTTGCACGGCTCTTACGCCTCCTCCCTCGGAGCGCGCCCAAGTCTGCAGCCTCGGGCTCCGGGACACTTCCCCTCCCACCCGCCGCGGAGCCGCAGCTGTAAGTTGAGAGAAGCGGGCTCCAGGCACGTCAATCAACCGGGTTCTCCCGCCTCCCGTCTACACCTCCCCTCCCCCCTCGAAAAAAATAAAGGCAGAGAAAGAAAGAAAAGAAGGTAACTAATTTGGGAACTAGTCTCCGTAAGGGCTTTGCCTCCGACTCAGGGAGGCCGCACGCCCGGGACCTGACGCGCCGGCAACAAGCAGGCGGCCTGGCAGCCGCCCGTCACCGGGTCCTTGCAACGCGTCCGCCGCGCTCCGGCTCCCCGCACGGGTCGGCGCCGCTCCGGCCCCGCACTCCGCCAGGCCCGCGGCCCGTCGCCCTCCGGCCCGGGCGAAAGTTGCGCAAATAGCCCCACAACTGGCAAATACTTACCGGCCGCAGCAGGAACCAGAGCTGCGGAGATTTTAGGGAGTTTAAGGCAAATCAGCCACGGCAAAGGCGGGCGGAGGCGAAGGGGCCGCGAGCTGCAGTGGCGGCGGCGCGCGGCGCTCGGCGCTCGGGTTGGGCTGCGCGGAGAGGCTCTGGCTCTGCCAGGGACTGTGCTGCAACAAAGGACTTCCGCTGCCGCACAGCCGCGCCTGCCGCACCGCACTGAGCCGGCCCCGCTTACGCGGCGACTCCGGGTCTGCCCACCAGTTCGCTGCGGCGTCCGCCAGCCTTCCCCTCCCTCTCGCCCGCCCACCCACTCTGCCGCTGGCTGCTAGGGGCACCCGCGGTCGCCTGTTTGTTGCAACAAGTTTCTGCGTCGGGCTCCGAGGAGGCTGGCGCAACCCGCACCGCGGGGGCCGTCGCGGCAGCGGCGGCTTGACCACCCCTCTCGCCCCTCTCTCAAGGGTAGGCTTGGGACCTCCTCCTCCTCCTGTTTGCACAGCTGGATGTGACTGGGCTCCTCCCGACTCCCCAGGGCAGTATGCGCGGCTGTTTTCCCACTCTGTCCAGATGTCAGACCCCTGCCCCGTTGGGCCCAGCAGCTGGGCCGTCCCTCGCGGTCCGCCTCGAGTGCTTCAGCAACCTCGCTCTGTCCCGTCGGGTCAGGGTCGCCTAGTCCCCGCGCTCCCCCCACCCCACCTTCCGTGGGCCTGTCCGCCTCTGGCCCTGAGTCACTTCCCTCGCCTTGCCCCACCTCGCCCAGTCCGCCTCTCCACCCAGGCTCCCGCGGCTCGGCCTCCCTGGCCCCGCGCCCTCATCCCTTCCCCAGCGAACACGCGGGCGCATCCTTCCCCACCCCCACCTTCACCCCAGAACTGAGGGGGTGCCTGTGCTTTTGCACACCCTGGGGAAAGTCCCCGGGTCACGCGGTTTTTTGTGGGGAGCCTGTGACGCTCAGGCTCGTCCCTGTGCTTCCGCCTACAGAGTCACGACTGCGAACTGTAGCGGCAGCGCTCAGAGCGCGGGCCGACCCCCGCCCGGCTGCGGGCGGGAGGGCGCGCACGTACGCACGCACGCACGCACGCACACCCTGGCCTTGGCGCCCCTCGTTCCCCTGCTACCAGACACGCGGTCACGTGGGGCCATCGCGGGCTGCCGGCGCGGGAAGCCGCGCGAGAGCCAGCCGCGGGGTGCGTGAGCCGGCTCCACCGCTTGCTGTGCGCGGCTTGGGAGCCCGCCCCTCCTGCACGGAGGAGTCGGCTTGCCGCCGCGGCGGCATCTGGGTAAGCGACGCGGCCCAGCCCTTGTGGGCTGCCCCGGTCTCAGTCCCTCCCGCCGCGAGCCGCCCAGGGCGGCGGCCTGCAGCTGCACCGGTCACGGGAGAGATGCAAGTAGCTGGGGAGAGGGGTGTTTTTGGTCCCATTGAGATGTCAGGCAGGGCACAGGAGGAAAATACATCCGCAAGTGAGCGCTGGGCCAACAATACCCAGAACCACCCTTTGCTGCTCCTAGGAGCGGCCGCCGGGGCCTGATTCAGGGTGGCACACGGGGTGCCGCGAGGTTGCGGAGCCGTCCGTACTGCGGGTCCGGGTGCGACCCCTAGCAGGAAACCCCAATAGGCCTGCGGCCTCCCCCGCTTGGCGCCCACCGCTCTTAGGAGCGGGCGACTTTCCAGATGCTGCGAGGACGCTGCGGCTAGTGTTTCCACTCCCAGCTTGTGATTACCTAGTTTCTAGGGCAAGAAGACTTCCCCCGCGCCCTCATAATTTATTTTCTATCTTCAAATGTTTATCTTGTTCTAAGCAAATCCAGTTTTTCTTTTTGTTTTGTTTTGTTTTGTTTTGTTTTGTTTTGTTTTTTTGAGACGGAGTCTCGCTCTGTCGCCCAGGCTGGAGTGCAGTGGCCGGATCTCAGCTCACTGCAAGCTCCGCCTCCCGGGTTCACGCCATTCTCCCGCCTCAGCCTCCCGAGTAGCTGGGACCACAGGCGCCCGCCACCTCGCCCGGCTAATTTTTTGTATTTTTTAGTAGAGACGGGGTTTCACCGTGTTAGCCAGCATGGTCTCGATCTCCTGACCTCGTGATCCGCCCATCTCGGCCTCCCAAAGTGCTGGGATTACAGGCTTGAGCCACCGCGCCCGGCCCAGTTTTTCTTTTTGAAGCTTGACCCATCACCGCCTTCTCTGGCACTCATTATTTGGAGTAATCAGGTGTTATCAGTTGCGGAGGCAGCGCATAGCACAGCGTAGTACCTAGAACCTGACAGCACCTAGCATGTTTCAACAGTCAGCGCCCGGGTCTCCCCAAGGGATTAAATTTGGCATTCTTTCTCTTGAAACTCAAGTTCGTCTGGCACAGCTGTTGATCCTCTCACAAGACTATCAAGTGTGTAGAGTACACTTTGGAATCTCAAATTTTAGAGCTGAGCGGTGCCTTACAGAAAATCTGTTGATCATCACAGAGAAGACACCAGGCCTAAAGAGCGTGATGTAACTGGAGCTAGCTACACCTCTTGATAGCTAAGACTCCAAGGCTCCAGACACCTTGGTGATTGCACTCTCCACTATGCCAGGACCGCAGTGCCAGTTTACCCCACTCACCTGTAGAGAATGTATCCGGCGGAGGTCATTATACTTGGCTTGATTCAGATTATGGAGAAGTCAGGCATGGCCACTGTGTGGGTTTGATAGTATTTCTAGGTGAGGTAGGCCAGCTATGGTGTATTTTTGGAACTAAAAGGCTTCACCCCTCAGCCACCCTTGAAAATTTCATTGCTGTTCTCTTCAAGAATAACCATTATTTGCAGCATTGGTTGGTTGCTTATGTTAAGGCATCAAAGTCTTCTTTAACAATCTTCATATATTTTAGTTAAGGGCAAATCATGAATCCGTTATCGGACATCAGCTCCTTAACAGGGAACAGAACACTGATGGGACAGGACATGGAATAGATTAGTTCTGAGAGCTGGCAATCAATGAAGTATCAAGGTATGGTCAGGAAGAAAGCAGAGAGGAACCCACATAACCTGCTACACCTTTTTTGTCCAGTCCTACCTTGAATGTCTTATTTGCATGTATTAGAGATGGATTCTGCTCAAGTTGGCCGCTGTTTACTGAATACTTGCAGTGGGGGAAGTATCATACTAGCTGCTTTCATAGATGAACTTTGTATCTTTACCAAAAAGGAGATGGTACTGTCTTCATGTTACAAGCCTGAGGAAACAGGCCATTACCTGGGCTGTGGTGATATAGTCATTTGCAGTAGAATTTAAGCCTAGATTGCTTATCTCTCAAGTCCAATCAGTGCTCTTTTGCATTATGTCTTGCTCCTGCTTCAGCCAGGAAGGGAATGAGAGAATCGCCTGTGGCTGATTTATTGGCGCCTGTGGTTGCCCAGAGAGGCCAAGCAGGACTTTCAGCTGCCCTCTATGCCTTACAAAATGGAGCTGTGAGCTTCCACCCTATCTCCTGAGGGGAATGTGAAGGAGCCAGGCTGTCTAGCTGGGGAGGAGGGGCCCAAGTGCCTTGGCCGTAAAATATCCTGGCCAGGACTGTGCTGGGAAGTGTTGCATAATGCCCTCCCCACTACTGAACCAAAGTGATTTATTTACTATGGTTCGTAGGTGGTGCCTGACCAACTTGTCGGTTTTAGCAATAACAGGGCCAGAAAAGAGTTGGGGGTTTTATGTTATTGCAGGGTTTTTCCTTGTTTTAAACAAGCAGTGCAGGTGCTCTTATCTTGATAAGTTATAAAGTGCTTCTTTCTACACCACTTCCTGTGCCCCTTTTCTGCATATTTATTCCAAATAGCATGTGAACTTCAGTCTTTTAAGGAGAGAAAGCTAAGAAAATACTGCTCCAGTTTATTAGCACAGGCTATGGAGACAGACCTGGCTTTTTATCTCCGCTTTATACCATTTGTTGATTGTGTGTCCTAAGCATAGGATTTTTCCTCATTTGTAAAATGGAAATGAAAATAATACATTAGTCATCACAGTGAGGATTTTAAGAGATAATGTATATACAGCACTTAGCACAAGGCCTTGCATATAGTATTTATTATAATAATAGGTTTTGAAAATAACCAGAATAGTAGTATTCTCCTTAAGAAAGGAAAGATACTGCTATTTGAACCTGCTTAGGGATAGAGGAGGAAGAAGAAACACCAGTTTCAGGATTATTTATTAAATTTATTTATACTTCTGGTTTATTTATTTTAGACAGAGTCTACCTCTGTCACCCAGGCTGGAGTGCAGCGGCGTAATTTCGGCTCACTGCTGCCTCCGCTTCCTGCGTTCAAGTGATTCTCTGGCCTCAGCCTCCCAAGTAGCTGGGATTACAGGCGCCTGCCACCACACCTGGCTAATTTTTGTATTTTTAGTAGAGACGGGGTTTAGCCATGTTGGCCAGGCTGGTCTTGAACTCCTGACCTCAAGTGATCCGCCCACCTTGGCCTTCCAAAGTGCTGGGATTACAGGTGTGAGCCACTGTGCCTGTCCCATATTTTCTTTATCCATTTGATTATCCGTGGACATTTGAGTTTTTCCCCCTTATTGGCAGCTCTTCTGCCTCAGCCTCCCAAGTAGCTGGGATTACAGGTGTCTGCCGCCATGCCCAACTAATTTTTGTATGTTTAGTAGAGACAGGGTTTCACCATATTGGTCAGGCTGGTCTTGAACTCTGACCTCAGGTGATCCGCCCTCCTTGGCCTCCTAAAGTGCTGGGATTACAGGCTTTTATTTACACTTCTACTTTCCCTTTGCTAACAGGAATTTTTTCTCTTTTGTGTGTGTGTGTGCGCTTTATTGGGAGAAAAAGTACTTAAGAGTTTTCAGTTATTTTTGATATTTTTCTAATTCATTTCTTCTCTGGTTACAAATCAGTCATGCATGGATGTTTTGTTTTTCCTGAAATCTCCAGGCACTTTAAGCAAAGGGTTTTATTAGCCCACTTGAGTAATGGGTTCATGGGAGTACCGTTCCATTGCGAAAGAAATATTAGTTTACCTGTATCCAGAAGTTTTAGTTACTCTTGTCTGTACTGTCTAGGTCTGTACTAGCATTGTAATTTTCCAGCTTTCTCCTGTCCTTCGAGTACCTTATTTTTTCTTTTAGAAATTTGGTCTGTCTTTAATGGACTAAGAAGAATCTTTTCCTTTCTTTCTCCGGGTTCTGATTTTTTTTTAAAGGTCTGTTAACAATTTGTGCTCACTGTTGTTAGTTTTCTTGTGTGCTTGGCTTTATCAGGCATCCTACAATGTCATGTTGGTTAGATGGGAGTTAGAAGTGCTTGGAGGTTGCCTATGTCTGCCAACAGGCAGGAGGCCCCAAACTAATGTTTCCCAGTTCCATTTAAGGTTTCTAGAGCATAACTACTCTTCCTGTATCATCTACCACCTCCACCTCGTACCCTCTTTGCTAACATTCTCAGTATATCTTAATAAGCAGATGTCTGGAATTATAGCAGATTTTACCTCAAACAGTATTTTCAGATTTGGAATTTCTATATCACTTTTAGATGTTATGAATTCCAATCTAGGTGTAATGGAGTAAGAGAGTAAATATTTCTTTTTCCTAAGTACTATTTGAAAAGAAGGCTGAAAATAGTGTGTTCCTCTGCCTCCCCACCCATGCCGGGTTGCCAGTTTAGGAGCACTTTTGTTTCTTTTTTTTCTTTCTTTTTTTTTTTTTTGAGACAGAGTTTCACTTTTGTTGCCCAGAGTGGAGTGCAGTGGTGTGATCTCGGCTCACCGCAACCTCCGCCTCCTGGGTTCAAGCGATTCTCCCGCCTCAGCCTCCCAAGCAGTGGGATTACAGGCATGTGCCACCACACCTGACTAATTTTGTATTTTTAGTAGAGACAGGGTTTCTTCATGTTGGTCAGGCTGGTCTCGAACTCCCGACCTCAGATAATCCACCTGCCTCAGCCTCCCAAAGTGCTGGGAGTGAGGCACTGTGCCCGGCCATGGAGCACTTTTGTTTCTTAATCTGGCCAGTGGAGGCAGAGTCTCGCTCTGTCGCCCAGGCTGGAGTGCAGTGGTGTGATCTCGGCTCACTGCAAGCTCCGCCTCCTGGGTTCATGCCATTCTCCTGCCTCAGCCTCCCAAGTAGCTGGGACTACAGGTGCCCGCCACCATGCCCGGCTACTTTTTAAAATATTTTTGGTAGAATTGGGATTTCACTGCGTTAGCCAGGATGGTCATGACCTCGTTATCTGCCCGCCTCGGCCTCCCAAAGTGCTGGGATTACAGACATGAGCCACCGCGCCCGGCCAATCTGGCCAATATTTTAAGGTTACAATTAGAATTACAGTTGTTGATATTTGTTCATTTAATGTAGTCAACATAATTTCCACACTTTGAATGCTCTTAAGGAATTGTTTATTTATAGAGACTAGTATAAAGTTGTTCTATCTTACTTAGTTGGAACTAATCCAGAGTTACTACAATCTAGAAAGTAAAGAAGGTTTTTTTTTATAGTCTCTTAAATATCACTGTAATTGTAGAGTGTGAAATAATTTCTTGGGTTTCCTTGGTCCCCTGTTCCTCTGAGGCAGTGGTTTTTTTTTTTTTTTTTTTTTTTTTTTGAGACAGAGTCTCGCTCTGTAGCCCAGGCTGGAGTGCAGTGGCGCGATCTGGACCTCGGCTCACTGCAAGCTCTGCCTCCCGGGTTCACGCCGTTCTCTTGCCTCAGCCTCCTGAGTAGCTGGGACTACAGGCGCCCACCACCATGCCCGGCTAATTTTTTGTATTTTTAGTAGAGACAGGGTTTCACTGTGGTCTCGATCTCCTGACCTCGTGATCCGTCCACCTCGGCCTCCCAAAGTGCTGGGATTACAAGCGTGAGCCACTGCACCCGGCCAGCAGTGGTTCTTAACTGAGGTGTCATGTTAGAATCACCTGGGAAGCTTTTTAAAAAAAGAATCTGGCCGAGAACAGTGGCCCACGCCTGTAATCCCAGCACTTTGGGAGACCAAGGCAGGTGGATCACCTGAGGTCAGGAGTTCGAGACCAGCCTGGCCAACGTGGCAAAACCCTGTCTCCACAAAAATACAAAAATTAGCCAGATGTGGTGGTGGGCGCCTGTAGTCCCAGCTACTCCGGAGGCTGAGGCAGAGAGAAGCACTTGAATCCAGGAGGCGGAAGTTACATTGAGCTGAGGTCACGCCACTGCACTCCAGCCTGGGTGACAGAGCGACACTCTGTATTAAAAAAGAAAAAAAAAACAGTCTGTGCCTCACCCCTAGGAATTCAGTTCTGTTTGGGCTAAGCCTGGGTTGGGACTCAGACATCAATACAGCTCTTCATAGAAGGTTTTACAGTATAGTCAGCAATAAGAACCTCTGTTTCAGGATAAAATGATTTCTACAAACATTTTTTCATTCTCTAGGTAATAAAATGTCACACCTCTACAGTCATGTGAAAGTTCCATTAAAAAAGTTAGTCGCTATATAAAGTCTTTTATCATATGGCACTTGAAATATTTTGCTTTTGCCTTTGTATTTATAGCCGTGAGTAAGTAGCTCAAAAAAGCTGTACATATTCCTCTGCCAACTTTCCTGTCTCCTTGTCTGAATGATAATTCATCATAAAGTCTCAGTGGTAAGCATTGACAGAGAAAATATCTAAGACTGTTTTCCTACAGAAACAGTCATCTTGCTCTTTTTGTTCCTTTTTTATTAAAGATTCTTACAGCCTGAGAGAATGAAGAGCTGTGTAGTCCAGGATATCAGTCTGGCTACCATAGATCTGAGAGTCCAGTCTAGTACAGTAGATTTTTCTAAATACATAAGAATCAAAGATATATATTGATTATCAAGCCAGCTTTAAACAAACATAGATACTAGTATAAAGTTGTTCCATCTTAATTTGAAGTAATCCAGAGTTACTACAATCTAGAAGGTAAAGAAGGTTTTTGTAATCTCTTAAATATCAATGCTAAACATATTATGATAATGTATCACTTTGATGACAGATAAAACTTCTAAAAAGGTAGCACTCTTACATTTTGATTCTAGTATTTATAAGTATAATAAAATGATACATTATTTTTCCGTAATTTCTCTCACATCTTAAAATTCTCATCAGAAAGTCTCAAATGTAACTTCTAAGCTCTTTCTGTATTCATGGGAAACTTTAGCTTTTTCACATACTAGAGAAAATAAAATAGACAGTCAAAGAATGATGAGCAAAGGCTATACAAAAAGTCTAGCTAATAGTTTGCAAAGTAGGTTGTATTAGAAAATGTTCTAATAACTTTGCACTGGAATGGGGCTATTGATTTGAAGTAATCTGATATATTACAACATCAAAGGTCTATTATGCAAAACAAGTTTGAACGCATCTCATGTGTACTTGGTGTTTTTTTTTTAATAGATTTTGTTTCATTTTATACACTTGAAAAGTTTACTCCCTTATTTGATTCAACATATTTGCAAAATCTGCCAACAGTATAAATGTTGAAAGTTCTAGATGGGGTTTTAAAGAAAGGGCCCTGGGTTTAAAGTCAGTCTTGAGGTATTACCAGCACCATTTAATTGCTAGTTGTTTGACTTCAGGTATGTTTCCTGCCTTCTCTGAGCCTGTGGTTCCCAGCCATAAAATGGAACTGATAGTACCTGCTCTACTACCTCACAAGATTTAAAAGAAAAAAAAAAAGAAAGAAAAAAAGATAGTGTAGGGCAGTGGTTCTCAGTGTGGTCCAAGGAGCCACTGAAGGTTTCATGGGTCAATAAGGATCTCCCTTATGTAAGAACAGATTCTCAATATACTCGAACCAAAACAACATATGACAACAGATTGAATGCAGAATCAGATAAGAGAGTCCAGCTGCATCTGTTAAAGCCAGGTATTAAAGAGGATTGCAAAATGTAAATTAATACCACTCCTCTCACTTGTTTTTGAAAGTTTTTTAAGGAAAAAATATGTTAGTATGTAATGGGTTTATTGCTATTTTAAATAAATATTTTAAAGTCTTTTAATTTTGAATATAGTAAATATTGATAAATATAATCTATATAAACAGCAGCTCTTCATAATCTGTAATACTTGTTTTTTGAGACAGAGTCTCGCTCTGTAGCCCAGGCTGGAATGCAGTGGTGTGATCTCGGCTCACTGCATCTTCCTCCTCCCAGGTCCCGGTTCAAGCAGTTTTCCTGCCTCAGCCTCCCAAGTAGCTGGGATTACAGGCACATGCCACCATGCCCAGCTATTTTTTTATTTTTATTTTTATTTTTATTTTTAGTAGAGGTGGGTTTCACCAAGTTGCCAGGCAGGTCTTGAACTCCTGACCTTGTGATCTGCCCACCTTGGTCTCCCAAAGTGCTGGGATTACAGGTGTGAGCCACCGCACCCAGCCTGTAATACTTTTTTTAAAAAGTGTAAATGGATCATGAGACCACAGGTTTTTAGAACTGCTGATAAACAGTAATGGTTGAGTAGGGCTGCTCTGCCTATGGAGTAGCCATTCTTTTATTTATTTTCTAATAAATTGCTTTCATTTAAAAAAAAAAAAACACAAAATGTTGGAGGAGGGGGCAATGGTTGAATAGTTCCTATCAGGACAATTTCCTGCAGATAAATATAAACTTGATAAATTTTTTTTTTCCCCTTTTGAGATGGAGTTTCGCTCTTGTTGCCCAGGCTGGAGTGCAGTGGCACGATCTCGGCTTACCGCAACCTCCGCCTCCCGGGTTCAAGCAACTCAGCTGCCTCAGCCTCTGGAGTAGCTGGTATTACAGGCATGTGCCACCACACCCGGCTAATTTTGTATTTTTAGTAGAGACGGAGTTTCTCCATGTTGATCAGGCTGGTCTCGAACTCCCGACCTCAGGTGATCTGCCCACCTCTGCCTCCCAAAGTGCTGGGATTACAGGCGTGAGCCACTGTGCCCAGCTGATGAAAGTTTTAAAAATGACTAGGTGACATTTGAGAATTACAGAAACTAGATTGAGGTCTGCAATTGGAAGAGGAGAACAGCAGTGAATAAGCTTCTGTTTTTATGGCTTTTAGACTGGCATAGGTCCCAGCTGGTGATATGAAGAGGTGGCTACAACTGTAATAACAACCTGTAATCTCTCTAGAAGAAATGGGGACAGAGCTCACAGTGATCACGCAGCTGGAAAGTGCAGGAGAAAATCCTAGAAAGAATGTTGGAGTGGCAGAACCCCAAACACTGTTTATAAACTCTGCTTGAATTTCTTGCAAACCCCTGAACTGTACATGTGTGGAGCAGCCTCCAAACAGCACACTTAAGGCTAGAGGAGCAGAGATTTTAGCTACTGTCCACCACAGGGGAGGCAGAACTTGGAGTTTAAGTCTAGCTGAGGTAATTGTCTACAAAAACAAAAACATAAACACTCTTTGGAAGAATATTACAGAATCTAGAGTCATTTGTATTAATCACAATATCTAGGCTATAATCCAGAAACCATCACCCTAATCAGTGGAGACTGACCCCACAATGAGCCAAAGGTTGGATTTAGCAGAGAAGATTTAAAGCAGCTATTATAACTATGCTCAAGGATGTAAAGCAAAATAATGTTGTATATGTGAACAAATAGGAAATCTCAGCAGAGAACTAGAAACTTTAAAAAAGAACGAAATGAAAATTTTATATCTGAAAATACAGTATTTGAAACAAAAATCTTGAATAGATTTAACAGAGCAGATAGAAGAGATAAGTCATTTAATTTGAGGATAGATTAATAGAAATTATCTAATCTGAAGTAGATAAATTATTGTATATGAAAGTTCTGTGTAAACTTCAGTGCTCTATGTAAGTTTCAGAGTTTATTACTCCAGGTTTCTTTCATATGTAAAGGGAAGAGGTGCATTTGGGTCTTCTTCTGATCTGAAGCTCCCTTATTGTCTTGTCCTGTCATGTCTGTGTCTAGGCTTTATGCCCTCTGGTTTCTTTATTTTTATTTTTATTTTTTTGAGACAGAATCTCGCTGTGTTGCCTAGGCTGGAGTGCAATGGATCTCAGCTCACTGCAACCTCTGCCTCCTGGGTTCAAGTGATTCTTCGGCCTCAACGTCCCAAGTAGCTGGGATTACAGGCATATGCTCCCACACCCGGCTAATTTTTGTATTTTGAGTAGAGGCGGGGTCTCACCATGTTGTCCAGGCTGGTCTCAAACTCCTGGCCTCAAGTAGTCCACTCACCTTGTCCTCCTAAAGTGCTGGGATTACAGGCGTGGGCCACTGCGCTTGGCCTAGCCTCTGGTTTCTAATATCCCCTGCAGTCAAATATTTGGCCCTTGCTGCTTTCCTGTGCTATTGTCAGAGGTCACCAGGAATCTTTTGGTCATTACACTCGACATGTTTGTAATGGGCCTCACCCCCATGTTTCTCGTCAGTTATTTTGCACCATTGCCACCTCCTTTCTGCAAGGTCATTGCTTTTCCTCAATGACGATGTTTTCTTATTTCTCCTTCTCTGTCTTATTGTGTCTTTTCTGTTTTCCAAAGATTCATTCTTAGCTTTTTTCCCTCTTATTTCATTCTACTTTTTAGTCTACTTTATTATTTTCATACTTGGTTACTTCAGCCTTGTCATTTTAGAGGCCTCTTCTCCCTCCCCGGCTCTGCTCTCTCTAGAGCCCAGTCCTGCTTCTTGTCTCTGCTGATCACTAAACATAACATTTCTACTTAGGTATCTGGTAGACATTTGGAGCTCAGGGTGTCTGAGGTGAAACCTCTATTCTTCTTCTTCTTCTTTTTTTTTTTTTTTTTTTGAGGCGGAACTCGCTCTTGTTGCCCAGGCTGGAGTGCAATGGCGTGATCTTGGCTCACTGCAACCTCTGCTTCTCGGGCTCAAGCGGTTCTCCTGCCTCAGCCTCCTGAGTAGCTGGGATTACAGGCACCCGCCATCACGTCTGGCTAATTTTTTGTATTTTTAGTAGAGACGGGGTTTCACCATGTTGACCATGGGTGGTCTCGAACTCCTGACCTCAGGTGATCCGCCCGCCTCGGCCTCCCAAAGTGCTGGGATTACAGGTGTGAGCCACCGCACCTGGCCTTTTTTTTTTTTTTTTTTTTTTTTTTTTGAGGTGGGAGCCTCTTATCAAGCCAGTTTCTGTACTACTTCTCTAATGTTCTGGGACTCTGCCTTTATATCAACACCTAGCACGTGGCAGTTACTCTGAAAATGTGATCTGAAGGAATGGATGAATTCTTCTATTTACCCAAGCTGGAATTCTGAGACTCACCTTTGATTTGATCTCTGTGGTGACCACATCCAATCTGTTGCCAAGTCATGTCAGTTTTGTGTCTAATGTATCTCTTGTATTCCTTCCTCCATTCCCACCACAATTACTTTGATATCATAGTAGGCTTCTAGCCAGTCTTTTCTTTCTCCATGCCTTTTCCCTTGCTAATATTTTTTATATGTTGCTATTAGAGCAGTCTTGATTCATGCCTAATGATGGTGATGATGATAATGCCTCGTATTTATTAAGCACTTACTATGGGCCCACTATTTCTAAGTGCATTATATCATTAAATTCAAATAACTTTTAAGTTAGATACTGTCATTATCCATATTTTATAAGTGAAATGGAGGCCCAGAGAGTTAAGTATCTTGCCAAGACCATGCAGCTAGTAAATGGCAGAGCTAAAATTTTAAGCTGTCTGATTTTAGTTCAAGCTTTAACTACCACACTCTGTTCTCCCTCCCACAGAGTAAGGTAACTGATCATGCTGTTCTTACTCAAACGTCTTAGATAGTTGATTTCAAACACTATACTACTTTTCAGTCTTATATTCAGTATCCTTTGTGAGCTGACCACATCTCATTATTTCTGTTACTTTGGTTTTTTTTCTATGCCAGACTGAATCCTTCTGTTACCTAAATATTCATATTCTTCCCAGTAATTTTATTCATTTTATTTTTTTTCTGCCTGGCCTTCTTTCCCATTGAGTTGCCTGTGTTTGTCTCCCTCTGATAGCATGTTCTCTAACTGCTCTATGCTACTAAATGCATTTATTTCATATTATAATTATGGTTTGATGTTTTATCTTTCCTGTGAGCCTGTAATCTTGAGTGTAACATCTGTCATTTTTTTCTGTCTCCATGCCTTGTACAATGCACGCTTTTACATATTTTTTCTTTATTAAATTGCTCTTCAAAAAATCTGTTGAATAAGTGAAGAATTTAACTATTACCCATAGACCATTAACCATAAGATTCCCATATGGGTGGCTTATTAGTGTGCTATGTCTCATTTCCCTGTGGTTCAGTAGTTCATTGTACTACATAATGGGAAGAACTGGTGAAAATGTTTATGATCTGAGGGTTTGGTGTTTTTTTGTTTTTGTTTTTGTTTTTTGAGACAATTTATCAGGCTAATTTAAGATACTTCAGTTTTTTCAAAAAATTGATTATTATTCAAAAAATAATCATTTCATTGATTCTAAGACACGTTTTTCACATGCTGAAATTGTCAATATAGATTTTTATTTTGTTAGGCTCAGCACAGTGGCTCATGCCTGTAATGCTAGCACTTTAGGAGGCCGAGGTGGGCAGATCACCTGAGGTCAGGAGTTTGAGACCAGCGTGGCCAACATGGTGAAATCACATCTCTATTAAAAATACAAAAATTAGCTGGACATGGTGGCGGGCACCTGTAATGCCAGCTACTTGGGAGGCTAGGCAGGAGACTCACTTAAACCTGGGAGGCGGAGGTTGCAGTGAGCTGAGATGGAGCCATTGCACTCCAGCCTGGTCAACAAGATCAAAACTTCATCTCTAATAATAATAATAATAATAAAATTTGGGGATTATTCCACATCAGTACATTAAATATGTAGTTTTAATAGATTCTACCTTTTTTTTTTCTTTTTGAGACGGAGTCACGCTCTATCATCCAGGCTAGAGTACAGTGGCGCGATCTTGGCTCACTGCAAGCTCTGCCTCCTGGGTTCACGCCATTCTCCTGCCTCAGCCTCCCAAGTAGCTGGGACTACAGGCACCCGCCACCATGCCCAGCTAATTTTTTGCATTTTTAGTAGAGATGGGGTTTCACTGTGTTAGCCAGAATGATCTCGATCTCCTGACCTCGTGATCCGCCCGCCTCGGGCTCCCAAAGTGCTGGGATTACAGGCGTGAGCCACCGTACCCGGCTTTTTTTTTTTTTTTTGAGACAGGGTCTCGCTCTGCCACCCAGGCTGAAGTGCAGTGGCATGATCATGGCTCGCTGTAGCCTCGATCTTCCTGGCTCAAGATGTCCTCCTGACTCAGCCACCCAAGTAGCTGGGACTAAGGCATGCACCACCATGCCTGGCTAATTTTTGACACATAGGAAGCACTATAAAATGTTAGCTATATTTATTATATTACTGATCACTTAGCTGTCTGCTGCCCAAGCCACTGCCTGTCTCCAGACGGCTAACCCCGCATTCCATCACTGACCTCCTTAGACCTTGGTCTAACTGGCTGGTGTGGAAACCTCATTCTTTTTTTCAGTGTCTGCTCTTTCAAAGGATGTTCTCCTGGCCACCCAGTGATGCCCTTTATACTACAGCTACCAGGGCTCTCTCCACAGTAGGGTAGAGAAGATGAGATAGTCTCGCACCTGCCTGAAACCAGGGCACTTCTGAATGTCTTTGCTGCTTATACTCGGCTTCTCGGCCAGAATTCTGCATATTCTTCCTCATATAGGCTCCCCCGACAGTTGTTCCACCTTGCCTTCTACTTCCTTTGGGAACCTACATTCTAATGTGCATCTGAATCCAGATGAGATCAGGGTTTAAGTTCTTTCTTTTTTGTTTGTGGTTTTTTTTTTTTGGTTTTTTGTTTTGTTTTGTTTTTTTGAGACAGTTTCACTGTTGCCCAGGCTGGAGTGCAGTTGTGTGATCACAGCTCACTGCAGCCTTGACCTCCCAGGCTTAAGTGATCCTCCTGCCTCAGCCCCCCAAGTAGCTGGGAGTACAGGTGCATGCCACCATACCCAGCTAATTGTTTTATTTTTTGTGGAGATGAGGTTTCACTATATTGCTCAGGCTGGTCTCGAATACCTGGGCTCAAGCCTCATCTTCCCAAGGTGCTGGGATTACAGGCATGAGCCACTGCACCGGCTTAAGTTCTTTCTCATGAGGCTCTTGGGCCACAATTAAATTGGGGATGTGGCTTGACATCTATTTTAAGGGTTCCTGAGCTACTGTGACTGATAAGTCCCCTAAACATTTGATGAGAGGTGGGAGGCCAGTATCCCCTGAGTACCAGAGGATCCGTGAGGAGGAGTGACATCTCTAGCTCAGCCAGGATACCCTGTTATGTTATTAACATATAGCTGACATCAAGTAGCAGTTTCCATTACAACATGGTTTTCACATAAGTTATCTCATTTAACTCTGAGGCAGGAATCAGTATCTCATTTTCATTTTTCTAATGAGGAAACAAGATTAGAAACATTGTGTTCACATAGATGGAAAAGGACAGGTCTGTCTTCGTGTGTCACTCATACCAAGCTATCTTCTTATCAGAGGAAAAAGGGTCATATTTTATGGTTCAGCAGAGTTTATATCAGTTGGCATAATGGAGGAATTTAGTGTTAGCCGTGTTTGCAGTGAAAGTAATAGGATGGAAAACTTGAATAATTTCATTTAAATTTAGGTTTCCTTGTTACTTTGTAGGTTTGTGTGAACTGTAGACAATTTTATGTTAATAAAAAGTAATGCGTATATAAATACACACCTATATATATTTATCTTGTCGTTTTTTCAGAACCACAATGGACACTGCCAGCCATAGCCTTGTTCTTCTCCAACAACTGAACATGCAGCGAGAATTTGGTTTTCTGTGTGATTGCACAGTTGCAATTGGAGATGTTTACTTCAAAGCCCACAGAGCGGTGCTTGCTGCTTTTTCTAACTATTTCAAGATGATATTTATTCACCAAACAAGGTAAGGATGTGTTTTTGTAAATAAGAATTTTTAATATTGTGATTTATATAAGCCTTATTATAATATCATTTTGGAAATTCTTTGTTACAGAGTCACCCTAAGAAGTAAAGTTATAATTTTTTCTTTTTTTTTTTTTGGAGATGGAGTCTTGCTCTGTCACCCAGGCTGAAGTGCAATGGCGCAATGTCGGCTCACTGTAACTTCCACTGCCCAGGTTCAAGCGATTTTCATGCCTCAGCCTCCTGAGTACCTGGGATTATGGGCGCGTGCCACCACGCCTGGCTAATTTTTGTATTTTTAGTAGAGGTAGGGTTTCACCATGTTGGTCAGGCTGATCTCGAACTCCTGACCTCAGGTGATTTGCCTGCCTCAGCCTCCCAAAGTGTTGGGATTGCAGGCGTGAGCCACTGTGCCTGGCTAAATTATAATAATTTTTTATACATTAGTAATTATACTCAGTGGGTAGGCTCCATAGTGGAAAATAAGAATGAAACTAAGAATAGCTAAAATTGGCCAGTTGCCGTGGCTCACATCTGTAATCCCAGCACTTTGGGAGGCCAAGGTAGGCGGATCACAAGGTCAGGAGTTCGAGACCAGCCTGGCCAATATGGTGAAACCCCGTCTCTACTAAAAATACAAAAATTAGCCAGGCATGGTGGACAGCTGTAGTCCCAGCTACTCGGGAGGCTAAGGCAGGAGAATCACTTGTACCTGGGAGGTGGAGGTTGCAGTGAGCCGAGATCATGCCACTGCATTCCAGCCTGGGTGACGGAGCAAGACTCTGTCTCAAAAAAAAAAAAATAGCTAAAATTTACTGAAGGCTTATCCCATACCAAAGCACTAAGTATTTGCCCTGTAGTGTAAATTCTACTGCCCTCCCTATTTTAGGGAAAGGAAAACTGAGACTGAGTTAAGTAACTTGCCCATGCAGGATTATATAGCCAATAAGTTTGATACAGATTTGTCTGAAGCTATGTCTATGCTTTTAGTCACTAAGCTGTTAATTTTTATTTCATGTAACACTTTTGTTTTATTATTTTTTATTTTTTTTGAGATGGAGTCTAGCTCTGTTGCCCAGGCTGGAGTGCAGTGGTGCGATCTCAGTACACTGCAACCTCCACCACCCAGGTTCAAGCAGTTCTCTTGCCTTAGCCTTCCAAGTAGCTGGGACTATAGGTGTGTGCCGCCACGCCTGGCTAATTTTTGTATTTTTTAGTAAGGATGGGGTTTCACTATGTTGGCCAGGCTGAACTCGAACTCTTGACATCAGGTGATCTGCCCGCATTGGTCTTCCAAATTGCTGGGATTACAGGCGTGAGCCACTGCACCCGGGCTCATATAACACTTTCATAGCAAAGTTTCAGTATCCTAATTCTACCTGCCATATGGTCTGTATTATAGTTTAAGGGTCACTTGTTTCAAATATTTTTTCAAAATTACTTTGCTTTTTCAAATTTGGGTTAATCCAACATATTAGGTATATAGGGAGGGGGAAGGAAAGTGGTATTCAGATTCTAACCTTTTGGTAGAGTAGTTTTATTCCATCCTAGATTGAAAGTGACGGAACACTCTATGTTTTTTTAAATAACCTTACTTGAAATAGGAGTTCAGCCTCAATTATACATTGTAATTGTTTTTGTTTTTGTTTTTTTTGAAGACAGAGTTTCACTCTTGTTGCCCAGGCTGGAGTACAATGGTGCAATCTCGGCTCACTGTAACCTCCACCTCCTGGGTTCAAGTGATTCTCCTGCCTCAGCCTCCTGAGTTAACTGGGATTACAGGCATGCACCACCACGCCCTGATAATTTTGTGGTTTTAGTAGAGACGGGGTTTCTCCATGTTGGTCAGGCTGATCTAGAACTCCCGACCTCAGGTGATCCACCCGCCTCGGCCTCCCAAAGTGCTGGGATTATAGACGTGAGTCACCATGCCCGGCCTTAATTGTTTATTCATTCAAATATTTATTGAATAAGTATTCAATATGTAAGGCTCTGTGCTATACCTCAGTGTATTAATCCGTTCTCATGCTGCTGTAAGGACGTACCTGAAACTGGGGGGTTTTTTTAAATTTTTTTTTTGATACAGAGTCTCACTCTGTCCCCCAGGCTGGAGTGTAATGGTGTGATTTCGGCTCACTACAAGCTCCAACTCCTAGGTTCAGGTGATTCTTGTGAGCCTCCAAATAGCTGGGATTACAGGTGTGTACCACCACACCCAACTAATTTTTGTATTTTTTGTAGAGACAGGGTTTCATCACATTGCCCAGGCTGGTCTTGAACTACTGACCTCAGGTGATCCACCTGCTTCAGCCTCCCAAAGTGCTGGGATTACAGGCATGAGCCATTGCACCTGGCCCGAGACTAGGTAGTTTAAAAAGGAAAGTGATTTAATTGACTCACAATTCCTCAGGGCTTGATAGGCCTCAGGAAACTTACAATCATGGCAGGAGAGGAAGCAAACACTTCCTTCTTCACATGGTGTCAGGAAGAGGAAGAATGAGAGCCAGGTGAAGGGGGAAGCCCCTTATAAAACCATCAGATCTCGTGAGAACTTACTATCATGAGAATAGCATGGAGGCACCACCCCATGATTCAGTTACCTCCTATCAGGTCCCTCCCACCACACATGGGAATTATGGGAATTATGGGAATTACGATTGAAGATGAGAGTTGGGTGATATGGGTCAAACCATATCACCCAATAACAGGTAAGTTATAATCTCTGTCTTTGAGCAATTCATAGTCTAATAAGTAATGTGTATAAAGCAAATAGTTGTGCTGTAATTGACCCTTCTGTGCCTCCATTTCCTTATCTATAAAATGTTTGAATAGTATACTCACCCCATGGGTACTGAGAAGATTAAATGGATTAATAGTATTGAAATGCTTAGAATAAAGTTTTGCACTGTTAGCTACTGTTACTGTTAATAATAATGCCTTAAGTCTGTCATAGAAGTGTATACAAGATAGAGTAAGGTTTCAGTGGCCCTATTTTGAGAAGGTTGGAACGGGCTTTACAGAGATCCTGGATCATGAAGAATCAGAAGGAGTTTTTCAGATGTTGTAGAAGGACTCAAGAATGTGCATCATAGGCAGAGGGAAAAAATGGCATGAAAACATATACAGATATATGAACCAGGCCAGCTCATTCAGACCACAGAATAGATCGGAATGGTTGAAACATACGGCACAAAGTGGAGAGGAGATTGGAGTGGGGACAAGTAATGGGCAACTTTTTCTGGCAAATGAAGGAGTTTCTTATCTGACCTAAGTGTCAGTGTAGATTACTCTCACTATATTGGAAACGCCACCTTCAGAGCAGTCTCTTGAGAGCTGTGAGCTGGTTCAGCTCTCAGTGCACCTGTTATGTGCTTGCTAAACTGAACCCAGGTGATACAAAGGTAGGCCTGCTATGTGGTATCTCTGTATTGAGCAACTAAAAATCATGTTATTAGAACCCTGAACTGATATTTTTAAAAGCCCTGCCACAAACCATGTTAGTGGGTGGGTTAGAGCTAAGAGTGGAACCCAGTAGAGGAAGAGGGAAGTCCTAAGGTATCAAGACTAAAGCAATGGATTGTCAGCATACTGCCACCCAGAGCAATCTGATGCACTGATATAAACTTATGCTTCAGGGAAGGTAAGTCCATTCACTGATTTCATTGTTCCTTGATAGCAACATTTCCTTCAGGTTGTCTCTATTCTAATTTTGCAGGGATATGTCTGATTTCTTACATACTTATTTCCATCTATTACTTGAATTCTAGATTCATATGTAAAAATTGAAATTTGGGATTATTTTTAAGCTTTTCAAAATTATACCTGTATTCATTGTGATTTATTTATTTATTTTTATTTTTAATTATTTGAGACAGAGTCTGGCTCTGTTGCGCAGGCTGGAGTGCAGTGGCACGATCCTAGGTCACTGCAACTTCTGCTTCCCGGACTCAAGTGTTCCTGCCATGTCAGCCTCCCGAGTAGCTTGGACTATAGGTGCATGCCACCACGACTGGCTAATTTTTTGTTTGTTTGTTTTGTATTTTTGTAGAGACAGGATTTTGCTGTGTTGCCCAGGTTGATCTTGAACTCCTGAGCTCAAGTGATCCACCTGCCTCAGCCTCCCAAAGTGCTGGGATTACAGGCATAAACCACCATGCCTGGCCTCTCATTTGTGGTTTAAAGAACACATATATGAATATATTTGGGAAGCCAAAATAAGATTAGCATTTGGATTTTAAATATTATCAATTTCAATGGATTCTTTTTTTTTTTTTTTTTTTTTTTTTTGAGACAGAGTCTCTTTCTGTTGCCCAGGCTGAAGTGTGGTGGTGTGATCTCAGCTCACTGCAACCTCTGCCTCCCAGGTTCAAGCAATTTTCCTGCTTCAGCCTCCCTAGTAGCTAGGACCACAGGCGTGTGCCACCATACCCGGCTAGTTTTTTGTAATTTTAGTAGAGACGGGGTTTCACCATGTTGGTCAGGCTTGTCTTGAACTCAGATGATCCACCTGCCTTGGCCTCCCAAAGTGCTGGAATTACAGGCGTGAGCCACTGCACCTGGCCGATTTCAATAGATTCTTTCAACAGTTTTAAGATATTTTTGTTGTGGCTATAAACATGTAAAATTTGCCATTTTAACTATTTTTAATTATACAATGCAGTGGTGATAATCACATTCACAATGTTGTACAACCATTATTACTATCTATTTCCAAAACTTTTTTATCACCCCAAACAGAAACTTTGTACCCGTTAAGCAATAATGCCCCATCTCACCCTCTCAACCCCTGGAAACCGCTAATTTACTTTCTATCTCTATGACTTTCCCTATTCTAGATATTTTATACAATACTCATCCTTTTGTGTCTGTCTTATTTTACTTAGCATGATATTTTCGGGGTTCTCTACGTTGTAGCAGGTATCAGAACTTCCTTCTTTTATGGTTGAATAATATTCCATTGTATGTGTAAGCCATCTTGTGTTTATCCACTCATCTTTTGGTGGACACTCAGCTTCTTTCTACCTTTTGGCTACTGTAGTAATGTTGCAGTGAACATTGGCATACAGGTATCTGTTTTGAGTCCCTGTTTTTAGTTCTTTTGATTGTTTACTCGACAGACTGTTAAATTCCTTAAGAGCAGGGTACCTATTTTATTCATCAATTTTCTACCCCTGGCATCTAGTATAGTGCATATCACTTAGGAGTCATTCGATTAACGTTGAACTAATCGGAATGTGTCTATGTTTCCTAACTTTAGGCAGTAGATTGAATACAGGAAGACTTTTTGGTAGGCCATAAAGTTGGTATAAAATGAAAGTTTAAGTGTTGCCATGTTTTATAAGGCAGATTGCTAAGTTTGAACTTCTTAGGAAGAAATTGCTTTAGTCTCAGACTATGCTGTTAGCTGAAAGGCCAACTAGGTTGTGTTTCATTTCTTGTGGGTCTGTTTTTGTTTTTAACAGTGAATGCATAAAAATACAGCCAACTGACATCCAACCTGACATATTCAGCTATTTGTTGCATATTATGTACACGGGGAAAGGGCCAAAGCAGATTGTGGATCATAGTCGTTTGGAGGAAGGGATTCGATTTCTTCACGCCGACTACCTTTCTCACATTGCAACTGAAATGAATCAAGTGTTCTCACTGGAGACTGTGCAGTCCTCAAATTTATATGGCATTCAGATCTCAACAACCCAAAAAACAGTTGTGAAACAAGGACTGGAGGTCAAAGAAGCTCCTTCTAGTAACAGTGGAAACAGAGCTGCTGTCCAGGGTGACCACCCCCAGTTACAGCTGTCTCTTGCTATTGGTCTGGATGATGGCACTGCAGACCAGCAGAGGGCCCATCCTGTCACCCAGGCGCTGGAGGAGCACCAGAAGCCCCCAGTTTCCATCAAGCAGGAGAGATGTGACCCAGAATCTGTGATCTCCCAGAGCCACCCCTCACCCTCATCAGAGGTGACAGGCCCCACTTCTACTGAAAACAGTATCAAAATACACTTATGCCATTACTGTGGGGAACGTTTTGATTCCCGTGGTAAGCTAAGGCAACATCTCCATACACATGTGTCTGGATCCCTGCCATTCGGTGTTCCTGCTTCCATTCTGGAAAGCAATGACCTTGGTGAAGTGCATCCCCTTAATGAAAACAGCAAGGCCCTTGAATGCCACAGGCTCAGCTCCTTCATTGTTAAGGAGAATGAACAGCAGCCAGACCACACCAACCGGGATACCACAGAGCCTTTGCAGATCAGTCAAGTATCTTTGATCTCCAAAGACGCAGAGCCAGTAGAATTAAACTGTAATTTTTCTTTTTCAAGGAAAAGAAAAATGAGCTGTACCATCTGTGGTCATAAATTCCCTCGAAAGAGCCAATTGTTGGAACACATGTATACACACAAAGGTAAATCTTACAGATATAACCGATGCCAAAGGTTTGGTAATGCATTGGCCCAGAGATTTCAGCCATACTGTGACAACTGGTCTCATGTCTCCCTGAAAAGTTCTCGCTTGTCACAAGAACACTTAGACTTGCCTTGTGCCTTAGAGTCAGAGCTTACACAAGAAAATGTGGATGCTATCCTAGTTGAGTAGCAGCTTCTCTTTCAGAATTTTTATACCAATTCTGAAAAAGAAAATTCGCATGGCATTTTTTATTCATAAATTATTTTCCTCCTCAAGTTTGGTTGACTTTTTTTCTTCACAGCTTATCCATGGTTTTAAGGTTGTATATATTAGATCTTCTCATAAGACATATTAATATGTGGCTATTAAAATGTAACATTCAATTACTACTGTGAACTTTTCACAAATGAAATTACAATTTAGAAATCAGAAATCAATGTAGAAATATGGAAACTTTAAATAGTTATTTATAGAATTTCTAAGTTTTTCCAGTTACAGAACCAGTAAAATCAGATTGAATATAAAGTAAATGAAATCTGTTTTAAAGCATATTCTAAACTATCACTTCTGCCTACATTTCACATGAATTCACTCCTACAAGAATTATTTTTAAATATTTTCTTCCATATAGGAAATTAATACTTATTTTAGTGCATAACTATATGTTATACATATGTTATAATGTATAAAAATTTATTTTAAGATATACCAAATCATGAGTAGTTTTATTTTTTAACAACTAGCTCTACAACATCTTACCTACATGGCTTCTCTTTACTTTTTAACATTGAGTATACCTCATTTTTTTTTTTTTTTTTTTTTTGAGACAGTCTCCCTCTGACGCCCAGGCTGGAGTGCAGTGACGTGATCTCGGCTCACTGCAAGCTCCACCTCCGGGTGCACGCCATTCTGCCTCAGCCTCCTGAGTAGCTGGGACTACAGGCGCCTACCACCATGCCCAGCTAACTTTTTTGTATTTTTTTAATAGAGACGGGGTTTCACCGTGTTAGCCAGGATGGTCTTGATCTCTTGACCTCGTGATCCGCCCGCCTCGGCCTCCCAAAGTGCTGGGATTACAGGCATGGTATACCTCATTTTTAATAAGAAACAGTTAAAAGAAAGGGAGAAGAGTCAGAGAGAAATTAAAAAATCTTTAAGAAACAGTAAGATATACACACATAGATAAACATGCAGAGACAGAGACTGAGCTAGAACTACATTGACTAAAAACCCCAGGGTTGTTACCTTGGTGTATAGTGTTTTCTTAGACAGCTTAAAAAGCAATTTGAGATTTTTATGACCAGAGGTTTACATGAGTTGAAAGAGAAAGATGATAAAATATAAATCATCTTTCTACCCTCAATGTCAGAGGATTTTTGGGGCTTCCTGGGTTGATACTAATTTTCTAAAAACCACTTGAAAAAGTAGTTTTTCAGTGGCACAGTTTTTACTTTTTTCCTGATCCATAAAGCCAGCAAAGTGGATACATTCAGTGTTCTGTAACTGCATTTAAAATCCATGATGTTAGCTTTCCCTCTATAAATCAACTTAACCCTCTTTTATAATGGTGACACTTACAAAGCTAAAACCCCAGGAGAGTTAAAGTTGATGGAATAAATTACAGATTCCCTGGCTCTATATACCTGGGAAATAGCTGGTTAAGCTTCACCACAAAGGATACATCTAAATTGTTTCTGAAATGTTTAAATTTCAAACACCGCATAGTCAAGGATAATAAAACAGACATATTTTTTTGCCCTCTTGTTAAATTCTAAGCTTCATAGGCATTTGAATACATCTAAAAAATTTGGTTTGTGAGCCTTAGAATTTAACCACTTACAAAACTCTTGAGCTCCCTCCACTTCCGAGGATATTTCCTGACACATTCAACAGCATCAGCGTTCAGTCAGGAGGGAGCTCAAAGAGTAATCCACCTAATTCTAAGGACACAAAGGTTTTCTCTAGATAAACAGTTTAGGTAAATTACAAAGTGGTAAGTTTTTCTTGAGGATTGAATGAAGAAAAAACTACTGGATATTGTGTCAGGCAATTGAGTTTCTGCCTTAGACAAGTGAGTAAAGGCTCCTATGGTCAAGATTGATGTGTGTTGAGAACAAATCTAACTATTTATAAGATCAATTGTATTGGGAGTAATTAAAACAAATGTATTGCTCTTTGGGGTCAGAACTCAGAACTTCATCTAATCTTAAACTTTTTCCTACCAATTCACTTAGGCAACTATTCAAATTTGTACTGCCCTCAAAGATTTCATCTCATTGGAAGAACACAAGTATTAACATTTATTTTTTGTATTTTAGGCTAGTTAGGATATATTTCCTAGCCTTAATTTTTCTTCTCTGTATTCTTCCCCATTTGCCCACTCATTATTATTATTTATTATTATTATTTTTTTTAAGGAGTTTCGCCCTTGTTGCCCAGGCTGGAGTGCAATGGTGCAATCTCGTCTCACTGCAACCACTGCCACCTGGGTTCAAGCGATTCTCCTGTCTTAGCCTCCCAAGTAGCTGGGATTACAGACATGCACCACCACACCCAGCTAATTTTGTATTTTTAGCAGAGATGGGGTTTCACCATCTTGATCAGGCTGGTCTGGAACTCCTGACCTCAGGTGATCCACCAGCCTCGGCCTCCCAAAGTGCTGGGATTACGGGTGTGAGCCACCGTGCCCAGCCCACTCGTTATTCTTTGACGCAGGAAATCCTTGTATATAGCTAAAGGGTGGAGGTAGAGTTGTATATGGATGATGGGATAAGACAGCAAGCATGTCAGGGCAGAGTGTGGAGAAATGGTAAGAGTTTGTTAGCAGCTGATTGGCCGTGATAGACGACACTGATTTAAAGCAGAAATATATCTGTTTGTTGAGAGTTAAGAAAATAGTTGTTAACTATTTCTATTCTTACAGTTCCTTTTAATATTAGGAATTCAAAGCAAATGCTCTTTCCTTGTTCCTTATAACATTCATTCTGTTTAAGAAGTGGGAAAATATCAACTTCATTTTATAGAAAAAAAGTCCCAAAAGCTGAATTCCAGAGATGTAGTAAATGGTGTGGGACTGACCCCCAGTTTTTGTTGTTGTTGTTTTCATTTATGCTGCAGGGTTGTTTTTTTTTTTTTTTTTTTTTGAGATGGAGTCTCACTATGTCGCCAGGTTGGAGTGCAGTGGTGCTATCTCGGCTCACTGCAACCTCCGCCTCCTGGATCCAAGCAATTCTTTTGCCTCAGCATCCTGAGCACATGCCACCACGCCCAGCTAATTTTTATATTTTTAGTAGAGACAGGGTTTCGCCATGTTGGCCAGGATGGTCTTGAGCTCCTGACCTCGTGATCCGCCCACCTTGGCCTCAGATTACAGGCATGAGCCACTGTCGCCTGTCTCTGCAGGCATCTTTTAAAGTAACTGTCATATGCCTAACACTGTGCCCTGAGTATTATTTTTTAAAGATGTGATTGCTCACTGAGAAAATTTGCTTTGTATTTTAGAAGTTCTTCCACCTAGGCCAGGCGTGGTGGCTCACGCCTGTAATCCCAGCACTTTTGGGAGGCCGAGGCGGGTGGATCATGAGGTCAGGAGATCAAGACCATCCTGGCTAACACAGTGAAACCCTAGTAAATACAAAAAATTAGCCGGACGTGGTGGTGGGCACCTGTAATCCCAGCTACTCGGGAGGCTGAGGCAGGGGAATAGCTTGAACCCAGGAGGCGGAGGTTGCAGTGAGCTGAGATTGCACCACTGCACTCCAGCCTGGGTGACAGAGCCGAGACTCCATCTCAAAAAAAAAAAAAAAAAAAAAGTTCTTCCAGCTAAAACCTTTATTTTTGACTACATCTCCACAAAATGGAGCTATATGGTTAGCCAGTATCCTAATAATATGGTGCAGTTTGCATAACGATTACCAAGCTTGAAACTGGAAATATCGTATGCACTTTCATCTGTGTATCAGGCAGATACTAAACAAACATTTTCCCTGTGAGTCAGCTTAAAATTTTTCCTTCTTTCAAAATCTTACACAGTTGTTTTCTGGAGAAAAATAGAGACTGTTTTAGTATTTGTTCTTATTAGCATATCATCAGAACTCAGCACAGTCTGCCTTATAAGAAAATAAGAATTTTTTTTATTTATAACTCTTGAGATTGTTAATTCTTGCTCTTCCTGATTTCTCATCTGTAAAGTGAGTGTAAGCAATACCTACCTCACAGGGGTGTTGTGAGGATTTATATTAAATGTGTTAAGTTCTCTCAGTATTATTGATTAAAACCAACCATATAAACGACATTTATTCTTTAGATAGACGTATTAACTTTAGTATTTCAGCCTATAAATTCTAGAACGTTCTTAAAAGCAGTAATGTACTATCTAATATTCAATGACTAATTGACAGAACTCTTATTGTTATTTTTTACAAATAACTCTAGAAACAATACTGTTGCTAGAATTCCTATTCTACTGTAATTTAATCATCACTGTTTCTTTTTAGCCTTCAGTAAGGAGGATATTAGTTCTTTGGCATTATTGGGAATAAAACTTTGTCAATTTCAGCTTTATTGAAAGTTCTCCCAAATATATTGTTTACACAAAGGAAAAGGAACAAAAACAATAAAGAAATATGTTTATTTATTTTATTTTTTTTTGAGATGGAGTCTCGCTCTGTTGCCCAGGCTGGAATGCAGTGGCACGATCTTGGTTCTCTGCAACCTCCACCTCCCAAGTTTAAGCGATTCTTCTGCCTCAGCGTCCCGATTAGCTGGGACTATAGGCGCACGCCACCACACCCAGCTAATTTTTGTAGTTTTAATGGAGACGGGGTTTCACCATGTTGGCCAGGCTAGTTTTGAACTCCTGACCTTGTGATCCACCCACCTCAGCCTCCCAAAGTGCTGGGATTGCAGGTGTGAGCCACCAGGCCCAGCCCATTTTTATTTCTTTAATGTAGGTGATCTAAATAGTAGATGAGGACAGGAAATGGGTTGAAGGTAATAACATAGTATTATTAGAAAAGTCTTCACTGAAAACTGAAGGAAATACATATTAATCATGGAAAAAGATAGTGTGAAAAATGTGTAATTTCATTAACGTTTGTTTGTGCAGGCACATTCTTGATGTTGTGAGTCAGATACTTGATAAATGTCCATTTTTTGTAGTAATTGATGTAAAAATGGGCCATGCGAAGAATTTTCATAATGTAATTTGTGTCTTTATATGTTTTGAACTACATATAGATCTGTGGCACTTAAATTGTTAATTTTTAATTTCTTAAGAGTGAAGTCTGTAAATGATTATTCTCTGCTGTACTTCTGTGTTTGTATGGTTAGACATTTTGAAAACTGGTGAGATTACACAATCCCAAACCTGGATGTCTTAAATACAAGGAATTACAAACTGTGATTTTTGTCTTGAAGACGTGGAAGAATTCATTGTGCTTCAGTATGTATTTGTACTGCACTTGATTAATTAGTAAGTATTGCTCTGGTGCAATTGATATTAACTGGCATCAGCTCCTCTATTTTGTGCTAAATAAAGTCATTTAGTCAGAATGGATCAAATATAAACTTTAAAATAAACTTAGATTATAAAAACTTGTTCAATAGAAAAGACCCACTGAAAAAATCTTCAAAGTACATGTAACATAGCAAATACAGGAGACCAAAATCAACAATACATTGTGTGGCTAAACTCATCCACCTAATATACTGTGAATTTGCTTTAGAAACATACTTTTAGAAAGTTGTGTATCAGCCGGGCATGGTGGCTCATGCCTGTAATCCCAGCACTTTGGAAGGCCAAGGCCCAGGAGTTCAAGAACAGCCCGGGCAATATAGTGAGACCTCATCTCTGCCAAAAATTTTGGCCACAGGCAGTGGCTCACGCCTGTAATCCTGGCACTTTGGGAGGCTGAGGCGGGTGGATCACCGGAGGTCAGGAGTTCAAGACCAGCCTGGCCAACATGGCAAAACCCTGTCTCTACTAAAAATACAAAAATAAGCTGGGCTTGGTGGTGCACGTCTGTAGTCCCAGCTACTTGGGAGGCTGGGACAGGAGAATTATTTGAACCTGGGAAGTGGAGGTTGCAGTGAGCCAAGATCGTGCCATTGCACTCCAGCCTGGGCGACAGAGTGAGACTGTCTCAAAAAAAAAAAAAAAACGGGTGCGGTGGCTCACACCTATAATCCCAACACTTTGGGAGGCCCAGGCGGGCAGATCACAAGGTCAGGAGATCGACACCATCCTGGACAACACGGTGAAACCCCATCTCTAGTAAAATACAAAAAATTAGCTGGGTGTGGTGGCGCGTGCAGGTAGTCACAGCTACTAGGGAGGCTGAGGCAGGAGAATTGCTTGAACCCGGGAGGCAGAGGTTGCAGTGAGCCAAGATCGCGCCACTGCACTCCACCTGGTGACAGAGCAAGACTCCACCTCAAAAAAAAAAAAATGTTGTGTATCCTCTAGTTGGAATGGAAAAATGGAAACAATGAATTTCATTTATTTTATCAAGACAAATTAATGTGACTTAATCAAAAGTTTATTAGCTCAGCTTGTAGAATGTGTTCTTATTTTACATCAGTGTTTGACAAATGTTGTGTTCCTGGTGTTGAGGTAAGTAGTCTTTGTACTGGGTAACATTTTGGAGGTGTGATGCAAGAATGCATTCGTGGGCCTAATTCTTACCAACCATAATCTGTGTTAATAGAAAATTGATGTCCTAACCAAATGCTTTCCAACTGCCGTCTCTGGAAAGAAAGATAGTATCTCGTCATTTCCCAGAAGTTTCTTGCTTTGCTTCTTTTTTTTTTTTTTTTTTTTTTGAGATGGATTCTCGCTCTGTTGCCTAGGCTGGAGTGCAGTGGAGTGATCTCAGCTCACTGCAACCTCCGCATCCCAGGTTCAAGCTATTCTCCTGCCTCAGCCCCCTGAGTAGCTGAGATTACAGGTGCCTGCCACTACACCCGGCTAATTTTTTGTATTTTTAGTAGAGACAGGGTTTCACCATGTTGGCCAGGCTGGTCTCGAACTCCTGACCTTGTGATTCGCCTGCCTCAGCATCCCAAAGTGTTGGGATTACAGGTGTGAGCTACTGTGCCCAGCTGCTGCTTTCTTCTCTATTTACAGTCTACTGTATCGCCTTTTGCCCCCAGTAACATGATCCACAATAGTAGTTCTCAACTGAGGTATATTAGTCAGGATTCTCCAGAAAAAGAAAGAAACAACAGGTAGAACTAAGAGAAAGAGATTGATTTGTTACAAGGAATTGGTTCATGCAATTATGGAGGCTGAGAAGTCCCAAGATCTGCAGTTGGGAGGCTGAGAGCCAGGGGAGTCAGTGATGTTCCAGTCTGAATTTGAAGACCTGAGAACCAGGAGAGGTTATGGCGTAAGTTCCAGTCCAAAAGCTGGCAGGCCTGAAACTCAAGAAGAGCTGATGTTTCCATTTGGGTCCAAAGGGAGGAAAAGACCAATAATTGCAGCTCAAGCAGTCAGGCCAGAGAAGGTCTCTTTTTATTCTATTCTGGCCTTCAACTGATTGAATGAGAGCCACCCATATCAGGGAGGGTGATCTTCTTTACTCAGTCTACTGATTCAGATTTTATCTCCCTCCAGAACACCCTCACAGACACACCCAGAATAATGTTTGACTAACTATTGGGGCACCCCATGGCCCAGTCATTTGGACACAAAATTAACCATTACACAAGGCTATCCCCCCACCATAGAGACATTTGACGATGTGCAGATGTTTTCGGTTGTCACAGTTGGGTGGGCAATGAGGGAGGCTGCTACTGGCATCTAGTAGGTGGAGGCTAGGGATGCTGCTAAACATCTCAGTGCAGAGGACAGCTTCCCACAATAAAGAATATGTACCTCAAAATGTCATTAGAGCTGAGGTTGACCTAAGATCTTAAAGTAAGTTTTGTGATGGTTGTCAGAAATAAAAGAATACAAAGAAACCTAATTTGGGGGATTTCTATCCCAGTCATGTTTAGAGTAAGTATTGGAGTATGAGATGTGTTCAGAATTAAATTCTGTTTGTATTATCCTTGATCCCAGCTTTTAAAAGATTAAAATGTGATTATTAAAAAGGAATAAATGTGATTATTAAAAATCAGATGTATTAATGAGCAAGACAGTTTTGAAACTATTCATATAATGTTTCAACTAAATAATTGTGTCTCCAAAGAGGTCTCTTCATGAAATTGAGATTGTAGGTTATAATTTCTGTAAATTTTTAATCTGGCCAAAAGGTGGCACCAGTGTACCTTTAAAAAGTTCATTATACTTGAATTCAGCATTACTATTAATAGTAAATATTATTTAGGGCTTAGCTACTTTTGGATCATGCTTTATAGAGTCAAGACTAATGAGAATTTTCTTAAAATTTCATAAGGTACTGCAATATCTTGACATCCCTCTTTAATCAAGATGCCTCTGATTTACATGTACATATCTCAGCAGATAACTTTTTAAAATATCACATTATTGTGATACATTGAGCATTTCTGAAGATTTTTCCAAGTCATTAACTGTGAGGCCTTGGAATTTGGGCTCTTCTAATCAGGCATCACACTCAGTTTTTGGTGTTCTGCCTGGTCAAGACATAGATTGAAGGACATTTGAGTAAATACGCTCCCTTTCTTGCCTTTTGTTCATTTTTTGTACATCTACAATCTATGAGGTAGGCCAGTATGTTACCTACTGAAATTTACTTTATTTTCCAACTATGGTTCAACAACTGACTTTCTTCTCTCATACTTTCCAACCCATTCCATTCTGAATAGTTTTTTTTTTTTTTAATTTAAGTTCTAGGGTACATGTGCACAACGTGCAGGTTTGTTACATATGTATACTTGTGCCATGTTGGTGTGCTGCACCCATCAACTCGCCAGCACTCATCATTTACATCAGGTATAACTCCCAATGCAATCCCTCCCCCCTCCCCCCAAGTTAAGAGTTTTCTTACCTTCAACTCTTCTCACCTTCCAATACTGAGTGAATACAGTCTGCCTCCCCCTTCATTTCTGATTACAATATTATTCTCATCATCCTAGGACTTCGTACCTAATCACCAATTGCTTCTCCTAAGTTTATTTTACAGCTGATAAGCCAACTTGGAAAATGAACCCACTCTCCCTCAGATACATTCTCTTCCACTGTTTATACAAGTTTGAAACTTTTTTCATTGAAACAATTTGGTGATATTGTATCAAAATAATAAAGTGTTAAGCTACTGGAACACCATGGTGTCCTTTCATGTCACATGCCTGAAGGAATTACACTGCTCCAAGAGAGATTTTCTGTACAACTGGTGTGTCCCTACTGTCCTGGAAACAGGAGAGGCTTGTGCCAGGAGGGAGGCTGGAGAAGATTGCTCTCACCCACTGTGGTCGTCATCCCTTGTCTGGTCTGTGTTATTACCAAGTTTCAGGAGGTTCCCTGTCAGATTTATGTGCATCCAGCAGGCCTTTGAGGAATGGGATCTTGTGCATTTAGCTCTGCCACATTTTTTCTGTAGTGGAAGCCATATGAAACTTAGTTCAGACCATATGCAGGTAATTAAAAAAATTTTTTTTGAACTGGCATTTATGAACTACTATATAGGGAGGAAAACCTGAAGAACCTGGAGTGGTTTTGTAGAAAGTGAAGTCACACCGGTTACTTTTTGAAGGCGAAAATATATTTGCAAAGGCGAGGGGAGAGGTTTTACAATGCAGATCAAAGATTGGAGGGGAGTGAATCTCAACAATATTCCTAGCTGACCAGTTCTCATTTCCCAACATTGCTCTTTTTTCACATGTGTGTGGTCTGGTGGTGTGAGCTCAGTGGTTTCTGTCCTCTCTATCACAGTATTTTAAAGTCTATGAGGAAAGACACATAAAGGGAAGAATCCTTTTTTTAAATCTTAAATATCTCCTATTTCACTATCAACATACCACAGTTTTTGCTGCTCTCTCAAGCTGCTGGCTACACTCAGAGCCACCATGATGGCCATGCAGACAGTACACAAGACAGTGCTAGGGGTGCCTCAATTGAATGAAGGCTTCTCCCAAAGTTGTGCTGTGCCGATGACACAGCTGTGCATGACAGCCTTGCGTTTCCTTATCCTGGTTTAAACATTGGGTTTAAGAAGCCCTTATTTTGAATTTCTGCAGCAAGTAGCAGTTTTCACTGATATAGTCAGGATTAAACTAAGACAAGTGGTATAGAAATCAGAATAAGATTTAAAATTACCCGTAGGTGACACAACTAATGTCTTGGTCGAAATTGGTAGAACTTGTATTAAAAGGACGGATTTTGCTGTATGTAAATTATACCTCAATGAGAAAAAGATTCATACCACTCAGAAAAATATGTCTTAGAGTTTGATGAACCCTAATGATTATCATTATTCACTGGTAATCCTTCAGGAAAAACACAACAGCCAGATACTGAGGGTTTTTTAAAGAATTCTAAACAAATTCACCCTGAAATCAGGACAATTACTGATAAGGCCATTTAGGATACATTTGGATAAAAGATCAAAAACTCAGGTTGACTTTTTTTTACCTGAATTGAGTCGTGACCAATTGTTTTGGCATTTTCTGCATCTCAGCCATGTAGAGTACAAGGCAGTTCTAACTTAGTCATTCTGTCAGGAGGATAGAAATACTCTAGTTTTGAAAGAACTGTTTAAACAGAAGTGATATTCTAAAGAGTTTATGCTGCAAATGGCCATTCCATATGGAACCTTTGCATTGTAATTTATAGATATTTGATTAGCAGCACATGCATGCCTGAAGCTGCATTGTGATGGTTATCACAGATATGGTACAGAAACCCACGTGTAGCCATACTAACCAGACCTTTCTGTGACCTAACAGCTTAGATGTCAGACTAGGGTTTGGGGAATAAAAGGTTCGGTTACAAGTGTACAAATGACTGCATCTGCTTCGGTGTCACCTTGTGCTCCCTATCTCCCAGGAGTGCAGAAATGGAAGGCCTGGGTCCTAAGACCACAAGTACAGCTGTGAAAAGTGTATAATCCTTCTCCCATAGTAGCACTGTCAGATCAAGGCCAAAAGTTCTTTTTGAGTTTCACCACAAAGCAAGTGGTGGGGAAAGTGCATCTAGTCTTGCTAATGTCCTGAAACTGGGGTACACTGCTCCGATTGATAGGGTGGAGTTTCCCAGGCTCAGCGCCACACCGTCCTCTCCTCACCTAGGTTTCCGTTCACTGCTCATTGTGCCCACACCCAGTTTTGCAGAGGACTTTCTGTGAATGTGTAGTGTACAAACACGCATACTCTCTTTCCTAAGCTCAGGAACTTAACCCTCAGTAAGCTTAAGCTTTCAGGAAGGAAAAAAGAAAGAAAAGTAGATATTCACAGAAGGGCTGGGGACTCCAGACGTCAGCATTAAAGGTAGGTCTAAAAAGGGATTAACAGAATTGCCTGTGAGGACAAGTTTTGTGAAGTGTAGTGTATCTTTTTTTTTTTAAACCAAGAAGATAAGATTTAATAAAACTTTTTTTTTTTTTTTTTGGAGACAGAGTCTCGCTTTGTCGCCCAGGCTGGAGTACAGTGGCGTGATCTCGGCTCACTGTAAGCTCCGCCTCCCAGGTTCATGCCATTCTCCTGCCTCAGCCTCCCGAGTAGCTGGGACTACAGGCACACGCTGCCACGCCCGGCTAATTTTTTGTATTTTCAGTAGAGATGGGGGTTTCACCATGCTAGCCAGGATGGTCTCGATCTCCTGACCTTGTGATCCGCCCGCCTTGGCCTCCCAAAGTGCTGGGATTACAGGCGTGAGCCACCGCGCTGGACCATAAAACTTTTAAAAATCCTGCAAAATGTGAAATATTAGCTACGCTATTACCATGTTTGTACATTAAGAAGGCATTTTGCTTTGAAGCCAGATTTAGTTTTACAACTTTTAAGGTACTATCAAGTTTTAAATTGGTCCCAAGATTTGGAAAGTACACTCCTTCCTAGAGCCTGATTGTTATCATTGGACTGTGGTTACGAAAAGTTAGGGTGTTAACATTACCAAAATGAAATCAGTGCCTTAGTAAATACAGAACTTTTTAAACACCCACCTTTAGTATGTACCATCTGAATAATTCTAGCATTTTCACATTGATTAGTCATTTGAAAAATCATAAAGATTATTAACAATTCATAGGTTAATGCAGAAAAAACAACTAATTAGTATAGCAAGAGATGAAAACAGTGTGTTTTTGTCAGATTCACAAATGTCATCAAATTCAGAACTGCCCTTTTGGTTGAATTAGTTCAACATTTTAGGTGTTTTTATTTCTCTTGCTGAAGGACTGTTTTAGGAGTGTTACTGTGAAATCTCTGTCCAATTTCCAATTAGCAGAGTAGAACTTTTGGTAGTGCAAACTCAGTAGTTCCATCAATGTGATCTTTGTAGTTTTAGGAAATGAACATAGTTTGCCCACAGTTCTTTTAAAAGATCTGAATAAACAAACATGAGTCAATATAACATTTATTCTGTATTAATAATCAGTACATAAATTAATTCAACTTGAAACGTTTTTTCTACAGAGTATTATTTAATATTATCATCTGATCCACAGTAATTTAGTACTAATTTTAATGAGAAAAAATTGAAACTTTTACTTTCATAATAGCTCATAATAGCTCATCCACTTAACGTTTTTACAAAGAACTACTATAAATATGTAACACTATGCAGGCTTTTTTCTACACCTAGTCACAAATCAAAAAATGAGCATACTGTTTATTTAAAAATGGAACACTTTCAAACTGCTGCTGTATTCAGATCACCACCTTCCCCACACCAAAATTAATTGCTCTCTCTGTGTACTCCCGTCTATGCCACTCATGTTGCAGCATTATCCATGGCTCTTTGCCTTAACCCCAACCCAGTTTCTGTTGTCACTGCTCCCTAGGTTGAGCTCTTGGAGAGCAGGGAGCCTGTCCCCCTTATCAAATAGTGTTAGGTATGAGTTTTGCCTAATACGTGTGTTGAATTAAATTTAATTTAATTAGGACACCTGCATTTTATGTAGCTTCCTTCTAATTTTTGTAACTAAGGAGCATTACAAATTTTCTTTTCAAAAATGTACCATAAAATATATCATGGATTGAAATTTTGAATTATGTATAAGAGACTTCATGTTACCCAATAAAACATCATAGGAATTTGAACCTAAATAACTCTAAATCCTAAATGAGGATTTTTTTTTTTTTAATGCAGAAATGGCAGGCAGAAAAATCAAATCCTGCTGTATTGAGTATCAGATGAAATTAGAAAGTAGACTACATATTTCAATAAAGTTGACATTAAAAGGATCTTTTCAAACAATGGGATTCTAAAGCCTGACAATTATTTTTAAAATTCTGTTGTAAACCTCTAAAAACATTCTTAACTATAAAAAATAAGGCAACTTGAAGTTAGAAATTTATGGATGAAGTTAATGCTGGATTGCATACAGAAGCCAATTTGGTGCCCTCATGATCCATATCTTTAATGCCTTTAGCAAGCCTGTTCACATATACTGGTGAAATAACAATGTCTCAGAAGTAAATAAAAGAGATTCTAAGACTCCACTAAATAGTAGACCAAGTAAGATCATCACAAACTTCATGCTGTCAAACACATTACCTTGAAGGAAAATTATGCAGACAGCTTTTCTGAAGAACTCCATTTTGTGCCACATGCTTATTATTCTTTGAGGTGGAGGAGGTGGCAGGGAACATAATTTCTGTTTGAAAGTTCTTTTGTTTTCTGCTACCTTTACTTAGGGTACTATTTTTATATCCTATAAAGTGCTTTGAAAAATTGTCAAGTGAATAGTGCTACATAAAATAGAGGAGAATTTTCACCTTCTCTGGGTTGTAAGAAGCAAAGTGAATAATATGCTGAAAAAGTTAACACGTATCCAATAATCCCCGTCCCCAACCCCCAGCCTTGTAAAATTCTGGGTTCAAAGAGAAACTTAATTATGGCTAATAAATAAATAAACATTCATTAAAAGCAGAATTTATACCACAGCAAATGTAAATGAAAATTCATGTGGTGTTCCTAATAATTATTTTAATGTCGTTAAATGGACATGAATTGAACCAGAACCTATTTATATTCACTTAATGTTTGCATATTAGGTCAAATTGCTTAAATACTATTACAAGAAAAATATTTTATGACTTTGAAGCCATCTGATTTCTGCATATTTCTATAACAATAAAACAATTTGAATCACCTTAGAATTCACTGTAATAGGATTTGGCCATGTAGCACATATAATCTGATTGAGACCAATTAATTTCTGAATTCCTTTTTCTAACTGAAATCGTACTTAATTCAACAGCTATTCTCAATAGAAAAACAGAAACCACTTAAGAATGAATGCAAGTAAAATATACATCTCATCATAAAAACAATCAATACATTCTAAACAAAAATATATATTAAACCACAGTGAAAAAAGTAAAAACCTAGCATTAGATAAAATTTTACTTTCTTAACCAAAAAATTCAATACACATATTTACCATTTATCTGTTTTTTTTAAAATCCCCCAAAATATTTTCAATAACAGTAAGTGCTATACTTTTTGCTTGTTCATGAGATTATTAAACATTTACAATGCAAGTGTATTGGCTTGGAGGCATCCTTGCAGTAAATGAGGACAGGATTCTTCAATACACTGTAAAATGCACCAACCTTAGTCAGGTTTTTTAAATTGTTCACTTTTAAATATGATAGTTGGTAGCTGTCCAAGTCCATTAGCACCATATATAGTGAGTTAAATAGTGTTTTCAGAGAAGATGACTTCGTCTTTTTTTTTTTTATGTTCAAAAATTGTACAATTAAAAGAAATTTACTTCTTGGGTCATGTGTTTTGAATGACACACTTTTCATCTTGCTAAATTGAAGGACTTCCCCCCCCCCCAAGATTATAAGCGTGAAGGTAGGAAAATCTGGGGGAAATATTTTTGCACTTCAGCAAAGAATCTTGCTAATAATATCCATGATTTGGTTCAATTTCAAAGTCAGATTAGTTTCTTTTGATAGAGGTCTCAATATGTATTTACAGAAACGAAGCTGATTCTGTAGGACAAAATAGCAAATACTTTCTATATGCAATCCATACACAATGCAAGAATTCACCCAGATCATTTAAAATCATCTAATTTGCATTCTTTCCTCCACATGGAGCTCTTGAACAAATACCTTACATCTCGTACTTCATCTTTATTACTTCATCTGTTTCAAGTAGTAACACAATCACTCAATTTACACAATGGGGGAATACACACTTTGAATTCTAACCTGTGAGGTAGGGAAGTGCATTGTGGTATTATGGCCATTTCACACAAGGAAAGATTGAAATAGGATTACTTTTTCAAAAAATATGGCAATCATTGATGAGATCAGATGCTTCCCTTTCAATATGTAAATAAAAATGCAAATAAGCCCTTCTCATTTTTGTAAAGTATATCTGGATTGAAAATAGTGATGAAGGCCGGGTGCAGTGGCTCACGCCTGTAATCCCAGCACTTTGGGAGGCCGAGGCGGGAGGATCACGAGGTCAGGAGATCGAGACCATCCTGGCTAACAGGGTGAAACCCCGTCTCTAGTAAAAATACAAAAAATTGGCCGGGCGCGGTGGCTCAAGCCTGTAATCCCAGCACTTTGGGAGGCCGAGACGGGCGGATCACGAGGTCAGGAGATAGAGACCTTCCTGGCTAACGCGGTGAAACCCCGTCTCAACTAAAAAATACAAAAAACTAGCCGAGGGAGGTGGCGGGCGCCTGTAGTCCCAGCTACTCAGGAGCCTGAGGCAGGAGAATGGCGTGAACCCGGGAGGCGGAGCTTGCAGTGAGCTGAGATCCGGCCACTGCACTGCAGCCTGGGCGACAGAGAGAGACTCTGTCTCAAAAAAAAAAAAAAAAAAAAATACAAAAAATTAGCCTAGCGTGGTAGTAGGCGCCTGTAGTCCCAGCTACTTGGGAGGCTGAGGCAGGAGAATGTCATGAACCCAGAAGGTGGAGCTTGCAGTGAGCCGAGATCGCGCCACTGCACTCCAGCCTGGGTGACAGCAAGACGCTGTCTCAAAAAAAGAAAAGAAAGGAAAATAGTGATGAAAAAGTTAATTTTCAATATCCATGTAAAATGGTTTTTACTGGTTTCTCTCAACACACAGACAGGAAGTAATATTGACATTTAAATTATAATGTGCTTTAACTTTTCACTTTCTATTCACCCACATTCATGGCTCATTTTTGGCCAAAAATAAATAATATTTGCACTAGATTATTAGGATTTTCCAGGACCATTACTACCAGCCTGGCTTTGAATCTACTCTCGCCTCTTTGGAGAGAGGTTGATGAATATGGCCCTTAAAGAAGTAATTCTGCAAGATGAATCCTATATTACCTATGATAATTTAATTGGGAATTTTCCCTTCTCCTGGATGAAGAATAATATTCCCCTTGTTTTGTTTTTGCTGTTTCGTTTTTTAACTTTTCACAGATAAATCCATGCAGAAATGGATATATACAGATCTGTTGAGGCAGAAAGAAGAGAGGGAAAAACCCACTCCTTGTTTCTACACTTTTGCACTTAGTAACAGTTTGCCTGATTGAAGGATTTGTGAATGGTTCTCCTTTTTTTTTTTTTTTTCTTTTTTGAGATGGAGTCTTGCTCTGGTGCCCAGACTGGAGTGCAGTGGTGCAATTTTGGCTCATTGCAACCTCCACCTTTCGGGTTCAAGCAATTCTCCTGCCTCAGCCTCCCAAGTAGCTGGGATTACCGGCGCACGCCACCACGCCCAGCTAATTTTTGTATTTTCAGTAGAGACGGGGTTTCACCACATTGGCCAGGCTGGTCTCAAACTCCTGATCTTAGCTGATCCACCCTCCTTGGCCTCCAAAGTGCTGGGATTATAGGTGTGAGCCACCACACCCGTCCAAATAGCTCTTATAAGGGACTTAAGACTAGAAAACCACTCACGTTTAATTTCAATATGCGTATTCTGCACACTATCTGCTGAAATTGGGAAAATGCAATGTATTTTTTGAGTTAAGCCTACTGCTTAGGAATGTAACAATTACAAATCACATTCACAAAAGTAGCTCACCTTATTCACCATTTTAAACAACATATATGTGCACTGTAAAAATAAGTTTTTAAAAACTCAATGTGATGTTAGCCTATACACAGCTGAATTATCAAAAGGAAACCAGACTTTGTTATATCAGAGGTCATTAAAAAGCTTATGGCATACCATAAGTGCTCAATAAATACATCTTCCTCCCCCAAAGCACTCCAATCTCCATATGCCGTTTTAGCAACTCCCTGTATGTTATGTCACTTTATACTGCAATCTGTGCTGACTTCCTCCAATCCAGAAGTGACTGCATTTCAGTGGTAGAGTTTTATAAACTTGACTTAATCTTTAGCACTTCTGCGCTGGAATTGTACCTTTTAAGTTCTAGAGATGATAAATCTCTCATTTGTTACTGAGTAAGAAATGCCACAAATGTATAAAAGAATTCTTCATTAAGCTTGTTTTTCCTGCCATGACTCTGGAGAGTAAGTCACTGTAGAAGATTGTTTATTTTATTATCATCAGAGGCCATTTCATTAACCAGCTGTTCTACTGACAACTGAATAGCATTCTTGACAAGAGAAGAGGCTGTTTCAATTAAGAGTGTTTCATATTGTTCTGAAGTTCTATCCTCAAAACCATTATCATTAGCAAAAACCCCTACTTGCTCATTTTCAGTTGAAATTAAGAATTGCTTAGGGACATTTTTTGATTTCTTAACATCAAATTCACTGATTTCAGTGTCTGTAATAATAATAGCAATTGGTTCTATTCGTTTGCTTTCTTCTAATTTGGACTTCTCTTCAGTGATCCCATTTTCTTTAAAATCTGATTCTTGGCTCAATTCAGTATCTTTTGGCTTAGTTTCTTCAGCCACAATCTCTCTACTTTCATAGTCTTTCCCATTTGGTGCACTTTTTAGGATATTGTTACTGGCTTCTTCCATAATTTGTTGAGCTGGGATTGCAGGTAAAGGTGGAACATCAGAAAGTACTGTTTGCTGATGGTCTGTTTCTGAAGTTTCAAGTGGGCCTGCTTGCTGGGGTTGAACATCTTGTTTTTCCTTGACCGTTTCAATTTCTTCAAGGATTAGAGTTCCCGTTTGAATAGCAGAATGCCCATCATCTAATCCAAGTTCTACTGAAATCACTTTCTCTCCAGAAGTTATGCTATTGCTTACATTTGATTCACAGACTTTATCACCATCTTTCCGTGAGATGCCTTCACTTAGATCCTGGGTTGACTTAGCCTTTGTTGCCTGATCATTCAATGAGGTCTGTGTTTGTATATCCAAAATTTCAGCTTCTTCCTGGACTTTGATGCTGCAGTCTGAGTCTTCTATAATTTTGGAATGATTACTCCTTTTTGGCCCTCTTGGGAATTTTATGCAGGGAATCTTAAGTCTAGATTTTGCCTTTTTCTTAGAAAGATCAGCATCCTCAGCGTTTACTGCAGGTTGCACTTCAGCCTCCAATGACTTTTGCTGCTTTGAAGACTCTGACCTTTTCCTGCGTGTTACAAGACGTTTGAGTGAGGCCCAGGCCCCCCGTGGGGGCTCTGGCTGATCAGAAGCTCCTGCTTCTTGGGGACACTTCCTTGCCACATCAGCAGCTTCAGAGCCAACTTTGGGCTTCAGTGCTTTAGCTGCTTTCTTTCTTCTCTTGAAGCAAAGCATGGATGCCTTTTCCTTCTGTCTTTCAGCCCCAGGACTACCTTCTGCTGATCTCTTCTCATCCTTGTTTTCTACATGAATTTCTGAAACTGTGGTTTCCATTTTTACACTGTACTCTTACTCTCTAGAAAACTATATTCTCTCTTCCTTAGCAGCCTTTTGTGACAAAAAGATGGGCAAAAATGTCACACTAGGTAAAATTTCATCCAGGCATATTCATACCTTTCATCTTACTGCATACAGTTGTTTTAGGTGGTTTCTCTAGTATAGAAATGCCAGTTTCTCTATTGCTTGTAATTTCTCTCGTTAATTTCTTGATGAAAGCCCTTTCTTGAATAAATTTTTGCTTTATTTAAAGATCAACCTGATGAGAGAAAAGAAAGTGGTATTTTATTTCACTATGAGCCTATTATTTTCTATGGAGACTATTTCAGCTGAATGTATAAGATTCTACCAGGCATATTTTCCATATAATAATGAAATGACTGGAGAATAAACGTTGGGGTTTACTTTGGCCCTGTTAAAGAGTTCAATGTGATTCTATTGTTTTATCCTCTTTGTTGAAACTTCATTTTGGATTACCCTGCAAGTCTGATATTATTAGTTCTTTAGTTGTGTTGTCTGTGTGAATTGCTTATGGCTCTAAAGTGCAAATTAAGCAAACAACAGGAAGAACAAAAAATGAAGTGCAGGATGAAAAACAAGCTAATGTATTTTTTATCACACTCAATAAATAATTTGAAAGCTGTAAAGGACTTTAGAGATTATTTGAGATTACTCAAATCCAGCCAGATGACAAAACTGAACTCCAGAGGGGAGCAATTGTCTTGTTAAAAGCCATGCAGCTAGATAAGGTCATAGCCAGAGTTAGAACTAGAGACTTTGACTCTCTAGTTTTTCCATTATAACATAAGGTTTCTGTTCTAAAAATGTATGTTCCATCAAGGAAGTGCTACTTTTCATACATATTCTTAGGAAAATTTAGCATTACTGTCATTTCCCACTCTTAAATTAGTTGTATAATTTTGACATTTTCATTTAGGTACTGTATTTGCTGTATCACATGTTTCCACCATAATCTGCACATAGTTGGAGGTCAGTAAGAGTAACAATAACTGACATTTATTGAGCAATTCTTGGGTATTAGGCGGTGCACACACTTTTACATACATCTGTAATCCTCACCACGATATTACAAAGATGGTGGTATCACCATCTACAGATGAAGCAATTTGGCTGAGATTAGGGCAGAGCTGTAACAGAGCTCAGATTAAACACAAGATTGCTTGTTGCTTAAAGCTTATGTTCTGAAACTGGGCTTTAAGAGTTTCATCAGAAAATGGATTGTTTGGGGATACTAATCTGCAGTATATTCATTAGTAAAAAAATTTAAAAATTGATTAATGGTCATTTAATCATAAGGCACTTATCAACTCATAATTGAACCAAGAGTAGTCTGAGTTCTTGTTATTTGAAAACCAAGCTTTTGAAATTCTTTATATTTTGTTTTTTTGGTTCAGGAACTAATTTAACAGCCAAAAATAGGTTGATAAACTATGCAATTGGCAAACTGTTAGATAATACAAAGGTGTATTGAAAATTTAATCCTCAGAATGGTACGATGGCACCAAAGAATGGAAATGGGAAGTGATTATCTAACAAAGATCCTATGAATTTTAGTGGGTGGATGCCCTAAAATAAGCAAAGGGACTCATTCTTTATATTGTTTTTATGTAAATCCTTCACTGAAGTTTCATTTGGGTAACCCATAATTTTATGAACTGTAGAAAGAACTGGAACCCTGAAAATCAGTTTATGATCTAAGTAAATATTCTCTTAGGTTGGGTGTTTCATATTGTATGCCTCTAACAGAAAGATAAAGTCATTCTAGAACAATGATGGAACTAAAATATGAACATTTGACAGTGTTTCTCCTCACATTTATGTTTCAGTGAGCACTAGAACCTCAGCTGATAACTCTGTTTAAATCTTCTCACCTCTTGTGAGTTTTCAACACCTGAGCACTTTTGTTAAGCAGAGGCTGTATTACCACATAATAGAAATATTGAAATGAGATGTTCAGGAGTGTATCATTTAAAACTAACGTGGATTGCGCAAAGACAATGGTTTGAGAAGCTCACTTGAATGTGTCTCACACACTAGAAATAAAACGAATGCCCAAACAGAAACTTAACTGAAGGGGGAAAATAATGCAGTCTGTAGACATTAAAACTTTGCAGAATGTCAGACTGCAAAGGATTCGCTCTTAACCAGCAAGGGTAGCTTTATCGCCTCAGGAAATCTTAAAGTCCCTGTGCTCATTTCCTGATAGAATTTCAAGTCTCATGTCACAGAAAACACTCCCTTTCCTTTTTCCCTTGAGCAGCAAAGAACATCCACTACCCGAGGAAAGCAATGCATCTTTCCCAGCACCAGATATGGACCACGAAGCTTCCTCCTGGAGGAAGGAATCTCGAATTCTGGCTTGACGCCCCTTATGGCAGGAGACAGAGCGCAGGATAAAGTACTCAAAAAGGAAAATGCCGGGGGCGTGGAACAGATAACCCAGCTTCAAGCTGTCTGCAGAATTATAATGTAATGGCCAGAAACCCAGAATCACATTTCGCAAAGAGGGATAAAGAAGGAAAAAAGCCACCGGCAACCCATGCTTCTAAGACAAGCTGTAACGCGAAGGTGATAGGTGGGCAGACCTGATGAGGGTCGTCCTGGCCGCAGATTCCTGCGGACAAGCGACCTCCCGCGTTCTTATTCCCAGCACCTCAGGGGGCTCACATCCCCCATGTCCAGTGGGCGCCTCTTGCCCACTCCGCGGTCCGCTGACCGGACACTGCCCCCGACCCTCCTCTCCAGTAGGCTCCCCGCCCTGCCTTTACTCACATAGGGCGTCGGGGTCCTTGGCCAACACTGCTCCCAAGGTGGCGGCGCGCTCGCGGGGCCCGGCGCCCAGGCCTCCAGGGAGCCGCGGTCGCATCCGGAGCAAGGCGCCCTCTGCAGAGCCCGCCGCCGGGTGCGCCCCCTCCCCACCGCGCGGGGACAGACAGCCCGCAGCTCCAATGCGAGCGGAGCAGAGCCGAGCGGGCGGGCAGGGGCGGGGCGACCGCGGGAGGCGGGGGGCGGCACGGACGCCGGGACCCACCTGCAGCAGCAGCCTGTCTGCCGCGGGGAAGGCCACCGTGCTCCGCCCGGGCGCCAATCTCCGCCGCCAGACTACATTAGCGCCGAGGCGGGGACCGCGAGAGCCAGCCGAAGGCTCGGGGCGGGGTTGGGGGGCGGAGGGAAGGCGGGGAGCGGCCAGGGCAATGAACCCCGCGTTTCTGAGACGCTAAATGGTGAGGTCCGGTTTCAAATTATAGACAGTCCTGTTACACATGTCCTCTTCTCCCCCTCAGAATATTTAAAGACAAGGCAGACATCGCATTTTAAAAGCAGGATTCAAAACTATGTATAGAATAGCGAGGTCATTTTTGTTTGAAGCGAAAATTACATATAGAAATGGAAACAGAAAGAAACCCGACTTTCTCAGGAGTGACTTGAGTATAAGATCATCGTAGGCCGGGCGCGGTGGCTCAAGGCTGTAATCCCAGCACTTTGGGAGGCCGAGACGGGCGGATCACGAAGTCAGGAGATTGAGACCATCCTGGCTAACACGGTGAAACCCCGTCTCTACTAAAAAATACAAAAAAAAGTAGCCGGGCGCGGTGGTGGGCGCCTGTAGTCCCAGCTACTCGGGAGGCTGAGGCAGGAGAATGGCGTAAACCCGGGAGGCGGAGCTTGCAGTGAGCTGAGATCCGGCCACTGCACTCCAGCCTGGGCGACAGAGCGAGACTCCGTCTCCCAAAAAAAAAAAAAAAAAAAAAAAAAAAGATCATCATGGTTCATCGCTAAACAGGCTCTCAGACCTTTGTCTCCCAGTGGGAAGCAGGTGGAGGTGATTCGTGCAGAACTTTGGCCTGCAGGAGCAGCTGCATCTCTATGCGGACAAGGCGAGAAAGGCACAGCAACCCAGCTCCATCCATCTTATATCTTACATAGTTCCAAAAATAAGTTGAGGTAGCTTACAAGTTACCCATGATTCCCTTCAGGACATTCCCTATGAGGGCATTCCTGGGAGCTCCAGCTGTAAAATCCAGTAGGATCCATCACAATCCTAGCCTCCTCCTCAGGCCCTCACAGCATAGCATCCAGATGAAGAACCTGGTAAGGTGGAGTGAAGAACTACTGAAAAGCAGCCGCGTTCATCTCCCTTCTTCAAGAGGATCACGATCTTAGGGAGTATAAATGTCAGGTGTCCATTTTTGTATGTTTTTCTGGAAATGTTTTATATTTGTAAGGTTCCGTAGTTTCCACATAGGCTTATCACGGAAAGAACTCTTGGGACACAAAAGCAAAGCCAAATATAAACTGTCAAGATCTTAAATTTACAGATAAAAGAGGCAAGAGTTGTAAAACAGGAAAATCCACAAGCATCTAGTTTAGTTGTAATTAAGAATTCAGGGCCGGGTGCAGTGGCTCACACCTGTAATCCCGGCACTTTGGGAAGCCAAGGCAGGAGGATGGCTTGAGTCCAAGAGTTTGAGACCAGCCTTGGCAACAAAGGGAGACAAAAAAATTTTTAAAATTAGCTGGGCATGGTGGTGCATCTATGGTCCCAGTTACTCAGGAGCTCAGGAGGCTGAGATGGGAGGATCACTTGGGCCCAGAAGGTCAAGGCTGCTGTAAGCCACTATTGTACCACTGCACGCCAGCCTGGGCAACAAAGTAAGACCTTGTCTCAAAAGAAAAAAAAAAAAAATTCAGTCAGCCTTCTTCACTCAGCAAACACGCCTATGGAAATGGTCTTCGTATCTCTCTATGGGTTGCTAGCCCTACTTGTTGCCAGTGTTGAACTTTAAGCCAAAAGAAATACATTATACTCATAAGCAATTGAGAACTATTCTTTATTGAGATCCAAGGTATCTCAAAACTAGCAGTCCTGGGAGTTTGCAAGAGTTTCAGGCAAAAAATAAGATGAGCTTATTTAAGTGAAGACAGGGTAGAATAGCTGTCATATTTTTATTTTTATTTGAGACAGGGTCTTGCTCTGTTGCCCAGGCTGGAGTGCAGTGGTACAATCCCTGACTCGAGCAATCCTCCCACCTCAGCCTCCCATGCAGCTGGGACCACAGGTATGCGACCACATGCCCAGGTTCTTCTTTTTTTTCTTTGTAGAGATGGGGGTCTCCCTATGTTGCTCAGGCTGGTCTTGAACTCCTGAGCTCAAGCAATTCTCCTGCCTTGATCTCCTGAAGTGCTAAGATTACAAGTGTGAGCCACCACGCCCGGCCTTCACTTGCCTTTCTTTTAAACAAAATTAGTAAAAGGGAACTGAAAGGCAGTTTGAGGTAAGAGGTAAATTTATTTAGTATTTAAAGGGCAAATTCAGACAGACTTCCTTAAGGTATATTACAAACAAGTCATCCCTGACCTCCACCAACACAGAGCCACTCACACATAGTATAGTACTATAACATAGCGCACCATGGTTTTTCTTTAGGATATGACTAGAACTCAATGCTATATCTGTGTGTGTGTGTGTTTAATGTATCCAGTACCTCATGCATGAAAGAAACCTGTCATTCCTGAATTCAGGTAAGTGACAACGAAGGCTGTTTAAGCTATTACCCATATCATTGTCTACTACCCCATTAGTAGCTTTTCATTATATAACAGGAAATAGGCTATAAATATATTTCTCCAATCTGATGAGAAATTGGTATCCAGACTATAGCTTATCATGTTAATATCACCAGATACAGTGTGCCAATAAAACAGCTTACATATTTATCTGAACAATACTCTACTGATCTTACCATTTCTCCCATCTTGATCTCTACCTACCCACTGCCTGGGCCTATAGCTACCAAAAATGACTTACAACTCCTTGTTAATAGCTCTTACATTTCAGAGGCCTTCTGGGAGTAAGCCCTTCAACCCCGTTCCCTGGGACGCCATTGAATGAACCTGAGGCTCCAAGTCTCTGGTGGTTTCATGTGTTCCTGGGCACCATGAGGGTTGCACAGAGTCAACACAAACTCAGTAGTAATACTGTTGCAATCTGTTTAATGTGGCAGCACATGAATGTTATCTCTTTTGAATTAAGACTGTATGTACATCTTCAATGCACAGAAACAGTCTCTGAAGTGAGATCACAGAATGCACAATTTGTTTATCAGTAATATTACTAATATGGGGAAGGAAGGCATTAGCAGCCCAGAGAAGAGAAAGGGCACGGGGAAGCCACTCTCTGGAGGGACTCTTAGCACCAAGGTAAAGGCACTAGACCTTCTCTGCCAGCACATGCTAATAGTTACCCCAAGCACGAGTGCTTCTATAGTTCTTTTTTATTTTGACAGAGGGTCTTCCTTTGTTGTGCAGGCTGGAGTGCAATGGCTCAGTCATAGCTCACTGTGGCCTCCAACTCCCGGGCTCAAGCAAACCTCTCACATCAGTCTCCCAAGCAGCTAGGACTACAAGCGTGCACCACACACTCAGCTGAATTTTGGGGTTTTGTTTTTTGTAGAGATGGGGTCTGACTTGTCCAGGTTAGTCTTGAACTCCTGGGCTCAAGTGATCCTCCTGCCTCAGCAGCCTGGACAAAACAGTGAGACCCCATCTCTACAAAAAACAAAACTCCAAAACTCAGCTGAGTGTGGTAGGATTACAGGTGTGAGCCACCATGCCCAGCCCCTACCAGTATTGAGGATTTAAACCCATGTGGTTTTTGGCAATATAAGAAAACCTAAATCCTTTAAGATGATCTTTAAGTCACCATATCTAACAAGACTGCATCCTTCCCTTGTCTATAAAATTAATTCCCAGCAAATCCCATTCCAGGTGAAGTTTCATAGGACATTTAAGAAATGTACTAGAAAGCAGTCGGGCACAGTGGCTCACGCCTGTAATCCCAGCACTTTGGGAGGTCAAGGTGGGAGGATCACTTGAGGCCAGGAGTTTGAGACCAGCCTGGCCAACATGGCAAAACCCCATCTCTACTGAAAATACAAAAAGTTAGCCAGGCATGGTGGTGGGAACCTGTAATCCCAGATACTTGGGAGGCTAAGGCGGGAGAATCACTTGAACCTGGGAGGCAGAGGTTGCAGTGAGCCAAGATCACGCCACTACACTCCAGCCTGGGCAACAAAGCACGACTCTTGTCACTCCCACCAGAAAAAAGAAAGTACCAGAAGCAATTAACTGTGCAAACAGGGCCTGGATGATGCTTTGCAACAGGAACTGACAAGTGCTTACAATGTGCCAGGCCCTGTACAAAGCATCTTAGATGATGTGTTTGAGTAATTCCAGAACCGCCCTCACGAGGTAGGTACCAACAGTGCTCCTATTTCCATGGTGAGGATGTGGAGGCAGGGAGGTGGGTGAGGCTCTGCGCCACAGAGCTGGGGCTCTGCATTGTGACCCCTTTGCCATATGCCTCTCAAGGCACTGCTATCATTTCTGTGGACTGTAAAATTGACTGTATTACAACATTGATGTGGACCTAGGGAATTAAAAATAATAAAACCAAGGTCACTGGGGAAAATACTGCTCTGCCAACATCAGCAGGGTTTAGCACTGGCACCAGTGACATGCAGCATACTCTGGAAGGATCCAGTGGAGGAAGACAGAGGGGAAAAGGGAAGGAAACAAATGGGAGAGGAAGAACAGAGATAGAAGATAAAGAACAAGAAGAGAAGGAAAAATATTTATTTTCTTTTATTTTTTTAGACAGAGTCTAGCTCTGTCTCCCAGGTTGGAGTGTAGCAGCATGATCCTAGCTTACTACAGCCTCTGACTCTTGGGTTCAAGCAATTCTCGTGCCTCAGCCTCCCAAGTAGCTGGGATTATAGGTGCCTGCCACCACACCCAGCTAATTTTTGTATTTTTGGTAGAGACAGGGTTTTACCATGTTGGTCAAGCTGGTCTTGAACTCCGGACCTCAAGTGATCCGCCCACGTAGGCCTCCCAAAGTGCTGGGATTATGGGCATGAGCCACCACCACGCCCAGCCAGAAGAGGAGGAAAAAAAACATTAGGTTGGTGCAAAAGTAATTGTGGTTTTTACCAACCTAATGTTTTAGGAAAAAGAAAGTCTAGGTCAGACATGGCGGCTCATGCTTATAATCCCAGCTACTTGGGAGGCTGAGGCAGGAGAATCGCTTGAACCCAGGAGATGGAGATTGCAGTGAGCCGAGATTGCGCCACTGTACTCCAGCCTGGGTGACAGAGACACCGTCTCAAAAAAAAAAAAAGAAAAGAAAAAAAGAAAAAAAAGAAAGTCTGTAGGGAAGGGTAGAGCCCAGGCATTTAGAAGAAACTCAATGAATACTTGCTGCACCAACAGAATAGAGGCTCACCTAAGGCTGGTGCTGTATGACCATCCTTCTTGAGAACTCTAAACATAGAGTGCTAAAGCTGTGACAGAAATGGGAATTCCAAGGAAGTTCAGGCAAAAACTTGTATAAGCAATACTTCCTCAGGGTAGAAAAACAAAATTCAACAACATAGAAAGGTGTAAGATAAAAAGGTAAGTCATTAGCTTCCAACCCGGCCCTCTCAGGAGGTCCCCTGAATTGTGTGTCCTCTCAGAAATACACAAGCATGCATACATTTCCCTCTAAACACAACAGTATCATAAAGGGCACACTGCAACTTGCATCTTCAGCCCAAGGGTCTACCTGACAAATGAGCTCACAAAGGACGGCAGAGACCTGTGGCACGGTCTGTTAAGGCTGTAATTCATATTGCAACACCAAGATGGCAAAATTATTTCCTTTTATTCTGTGGAACGTCACTAAAGTAAATAGACATGTGCATGATTTAAGTTAATTTATACATGATGAGAATTAAGGCTGAAAATGACTTCCGGGGAAACTCCTACTATTAGTTTCTGGGCAGGGGCTGACTTCTCTTGGCTTCCTTATGCTTCCTAACTCCCAGTGGGCCTGAATAGACACTGGCCAGACTTTCAAAGTAGCTTCTTGAAGATGGATGAGGATCTGGAAGGAAAAACAAACAAGAAATAATGTTTTCTCTAAGCACTGAAATGTTTCCTGTTCCTTCCATACTGCACCATTACCCACTCACATTGCCAAAGTTGTTAACATTTACATCCTTTCCCACCACCAGCTCTTCTAGGACATGTCCATAAATGGACTTGAATAGTGTTCTAGCATCAAACTAGTTTGCTTCTACTTGGACCTTAAATTTCTCAAATAATGCAAGAGCTTTTGTTTTGTACTATGACCATTTGATATCCTTGTCTTTTCCAGCTTTTTCTAGTTTTTCTCAGGTGCTTCCCCATCCTGTTCCACACTGGATTTGTAACTCTAGGTCATTTGCATGCTTATCAGAATGCCCCTTCACTAATGTGCAAATGAGGCTTCAGTTTCCCAAAACTCATGTCTTCCTTTTTTCTTGGTTAATTCCTCATTTTGCTAAGTACATTGCTAAATAACTTCTTAGGAAGAGATATGGGGCGGCAAACCCTCGCATGTCTGAAAACATCCAGATAGATTCGGTTAGGTGTGAGCACATGTTGAAAGTCATCTTCCCTGTGACCTTACAGGACACTCCTCCATTGTCTAAAAGCTTCTTATTGCCAATAAGACGGGTGTTAAGTCTAGTTCTCATTTTTTTCATAGGCAAGCCACTTTTTTATTCTCTGGAGAAAGATGTTGGGATTTTCATGTTTGACATTTTTGAAATTTCAACAGGACGTGTCTAGGAATATAAGTGCACACTGCAGCTTGCTTCTTCAGCCCCAAGGACCTGCCTAAGGAGAGACACGTCCTGTTGAAATTTCAAAAATATCAAACAATGCAACGTCACTCACTGTAGTCGGTACTCAGGGCCCTTTCACCTAAGGCCCTAAGAACTTCCAGATTGGTCCTGTTTCCTTCTCTTTTCTATTATACTTCCTAAGACATTTACTAACTCTTGCCTTCTAACTCCCTATTCAGAGTATATAGACCATCAGCTGTTCCTGACCTGCAATGTGTCATCAACTCTGAACCCCAAGCCTCCTGGGGCTTCAGCAGAGGGAGTCTAACGCCTCCTGTAGTTTCCTCTGTAGTTTATTGGACAGCAGTTTTCTCCGCTACACTGTCAACCTGTGACAAGCCATGCTGCACTTCTTCCAAAAATGTGTTGAAATATAAATATTTCAACTCATTGGTTATTGCCAACTCTCATTCCTATCCCCTCTCCCCTCAGGGAAGTCTGAAAAGAAATGTTTTGAAAGCATTAGAATGTGATTTTTTGTAGCGTCAGTTTGAGCTCTATAATTCATAAATAAGCTACATAAGGAAAAAAGCAAAATTCTTACCCAGTAACAACTTACCTGTTTAGAATAATCCATTCACCTGTTCTGTTTCAGGGTCCAAATCAATATCATAAAAACAGGGCCGGGTGGGGAGTCCAGGCATTGTGCTCATCTAGGATGTAAAAAAGCATTACAAATAAACTAAAGCTGGGCACAGTGGCTCACGCCTGTAATACCAGGTTGAGGTGAGGATCACTTGAGGCCAGGAGTTCTAAACCACTCTGGGCAACATAGTGAGACCCCCACCTCTACAGAAAATAAAAAATTAGCTGGGTATGATGGCATGTGCCTGTAGTTCCAGCTACTTGGGATGCTAAGGCAGGAGGACTGCTTGAGGCTAGGAGTTTGAGGCCACAGTAAGCCATGATCATCCCATTGCCTGGGCGACAGAGCGAGGCCATGTCTAAAATAAACGTAAAGTCATCTTTACTTTCACTTTTCCTTCAGAAAGAAAGCCCAAGGCACAAAGATAGAACATCATTTTATAGTTGTCAATAAAGTGGGTACTCTTCTTGTTACATATTAAAAATCAAGTCACTAATCCTGTTAAAAAACTCAGACTTAGAAACTGATCCCAGGCAGGCGTGGTGGCTCATGCCTATAATCCCAGCACTTTGGGAGGCCGAGGCAGGTGGATCACCCAAGTTCAGGAATTCAAGACCAGCCTGACCAACATGGTGAAATCTGGTCTCTACTAAAAATACAAAAATTAGCTGGGCATGGTGGCGTGTGCCTGTAATCCCAGCTACTCAGGAGGCTGAGGCAGGAGAGTTGTTTGAACCTGGGAGGCAGAGGTTGCCGTGAGCTGAGATTGCGCCACTGCACTCCATGCACTCCAGCCTGGGTGACAGAGCGAGACTCCATCTCAAAAAAAAAAAAAAAGAAAGAAACTGATTCCTCATGTCCTTCTGCAAACCAAATGCCAGCCTTCGCGGTCATCTTCCATGTGGTCACAAGCAGTAGCAGGAGGTGTTTCCACCTTCACCTTACACGCATGAGTGCTGGGGAGTGCAGGAGTTGCTCACTCACCTCCTCAGCTCACACTTTGCAAGACCAAAAGGAGGTGCGGGGCTTGCCTGCTTTTAAATTTTGTTTTATTCAGTCTTGCTAGCTGAGCTGCCCATGTGATTTTTGCTTCAGCAACACGACGGTAGGAGTTAGTATCCTTTAACTTGGGCCAAGACACTTTTGTACATAATCTAGACGGTTTTATAATCACTATTCTTACTGGCCCAAAATGGCCTTCTAAAACTAAACTCGTAATGCTTACAAATTATATTTGTACTCACTGCTTTTCTAAAGACTCAGCTTTGACAAATTTCTACTTAGATGCAAATATGTATGGCTTGCAAGTGAAAACTCAGTATATTTTTATCTGTAACAATGTCCTATATAATGAATACACACAAGTTCCAAATTAAATCTAGACAGGAAAACAGTTTAGGTTACTTCTAAAACTTAACTATAAAAAGGTTATTAAAAAAGAATGAGTCATCTTCTGTAACACAAAACATCATCAATACTTTAGAAAACCTCATTCTGACTGACTTCTGAGTACCAGTCAATATTCCCCAAAACATTATAGGGATCTGACAACTGGTTTATATTCTCATATCGTGTAAGAGGTAAGGAGGTGCTAGGTGTGAGACAAGTAGGAGAAAGGAAAGGATGGGTCCTTAGACCCAGCAGAAAAACCAGAAGATGACATTATAAAGATAAAAGACACATGCCCATTGTTGTAGACATACATGTGATGTCAGCAGAAAACCCTAAAGATGGTTCCACAAACAGTGATGAGTAGGATTTTTGATATTTTCACTCGTTCCTCAAGAGGATTTTCCCTCCTAAACACTGGTCACTGATAATCAGAAAATATACAAAAAAAAGAAAATATTATGTGTACACACATGTATGAACTTAGATATAAAGTTCTGAAAAGAAGCCATCACACTTTGAATTAATATAGAAAATATTCAAATAATCTGAGTCCTGTTAAGGCCCCAACGGCAACTGGAAGGTGTTAGAATAGTGATTAAACCATTTGATCATGTGTGGAAACATCTTGGTCCAACTTAAAGTTGAAGGCCTCTGACGCATACTTTGTTCTAAATGAGAAAGTCTTGAGTTGGGCAGGCTGTGTCTCTCTCCACCTTACAGCCTGACTCTTACTGGCCTGACTGCTTCCAGATTTGCTTTCACCTCTACTGTTATCCTTCCCTTCATGTGAAGATCAAAAGTGACAAGAACGAGTACAGCTACCCCTCTTTCAGCTGGTAGTTGCTGACAACTTCTCCAAAAAGAACACCACATATTTCTGCAGTATTCAAGGTGCTGGGAAAAAATGGTGGAACATTCCTACCAAAGGGGATTTCTACAAATCCTGGAGACTGATGTACATCATAGCAAAGCTAAGCCTCCTGCTCTCTAGAGGGCTAAGGAGGCAGTGAGATGCAGGCATTTGTGCTAAGCACCACTGTGATGTGATGATGTTGCCCTACAGTGTGAACTGAGGGCAGCAGGGCTCTCACCTTTCATAATTTGCCCAAGGCCAAGATCTGGAGGTGAAAATGGATTCAGCTCTAATGTCCTATGTTTTCAACTCTATAATGCCACCTCCTACCACTTTCTTACCATACTGAAAGAATGACATAAATCTAAAAGGAGATACGTTGGTTTCTTTTCCATGTGTGTTGGTTTAGTTTAATATTTCAATCCTATATTGCATGGCAGTATAATCTGTAGATATAGGATACAGGGCAGATTTAGGGGATAACCTAGATTCAGGATCCATGCTAACCTTGGAACAATGTCAGCCCAAACTATGATTTTGTCCTTAAGCATCCCTCCCCTCTGCTTCCCAATTGGCAATATTCTTCCTTGAATATGCATAAAATCTGTAAGATAAGAAAGCACTGGATACCTCGTTCACCTTGAAGTGTAAATAAGCAACCTCACCTTTCATATCTCAAGGGTCCCATTTGCATTTTTTAATGGGGAAATTCCTTACTCAAAAATAATAAACCCGCTGAATTTCAGGCATAAGTTCTAGGCCTGTCAGCAAGACCCTGGGGGCATAAAACCTCTGTCCCTACCTCCTAGGGCTGTTGGGGGACTGAGTTAATCTATGTAAGGCTCCCAATAAACATTAACTGTGATTATGTTAGCACTACCCCAGCCTATCAACTGGGATCATCCTAGATTCAGTGAAGGGCATACTGCCCCTGGGAAACAGAATTTTTTATTCAGTATGAGTAGTCATGGCATCATTCTTGAATTGACACCAAGATGGTCCACAGCAAGAGCTATATAGGTCCTGCTTTATAGCTTATGATCCACAGCAATCATAATAGGCGTGATTCCAACTTTCTTCTGGGCAGCGAACTCTGCTCACTTGGCATTTGCTTGATGGTTTCAGCAACACACTTCAGACAAGAAGTGCAGATGCGCCCGCTCCTCCCTTGCAGCACACACTTACCGTTCCTACTAAGGGGTACAGAAAACCAGCCCCGACGCTGGCGCGGATGTCGCGAATGGGCAGAATGAAGCCTGTAGGGACACCTTTTTGCTCTGGGTTGTGAGACAAAGACAAGTGTGTTTTAGCCATGCAGATGGGGAGATTCCCAAAGCCCTGGGGAAAGAAGGGAAGACAAATGAAAAGATGACAACACAGCAGTGACCATCTGGGCCCTGTGATTACATGGATTCTTCCTTCCATTTATTTGAAACATCCAACTCCCTTTATATACATCTCTACCTTGCTGTCCTCCAGCTTATTTATTATGCCAAAAAACAAAAAAAAGAACTCTGTTGAGTGAGGGAGTTATGTACTCACAACTGTAGTCCACAAGTGAATATTTTATTTCCATCTATGGAAATAACATAAAACCAATTTAAAATAACAGTTTGGAGTAGATATGAGAATAAAATTGGAGAGGGTCAGGTGTAGTGGCTCATGACTGTAAATTCCAGCACTTTGGGAGACTGAGACGGGTGGACTGCTTGAGCCTAGGAGTTCGAGACCAGCCTGGGCAACATGGCGAAACTCCATCCCTACAAAAAACACAAAAATTAGCCAGGTGTGGTGGTGCATGCCTGTAGGCCCAGCTACTCAGGAGGCTGAGGTGGGAGGATTGCTTGAGCCTAGGAGTCAGAGGCTGCAGTGAGCTGAAATTGTACCACTGCACTCTAGCCTGGGCAATGGAGCCAGACCTTGTCTCAAACAAAAAAACAAAAACTGGAGACATTCTCAATATTTTGGTAAGACATTCTGCATTTCCTCATGGATTTCTACACATTCATATACCGCCTATGGGTAAATAAAGAACCAGGGACTGTGCCGCCTAATCCAAACCCAGAATTTCAGAGGACAGAAGGCTGCCACCCACAGAAGTGAAGCAATGGGTACTTGCCAGGGTTGGAAGGACCCAGAGATTGTGACTCCAGGCCTGCTTTGCAAAGAGTTGAAAGGACAAACTAACCAAAAATCTACCTGCTTTGTGTAGACTTCAGCTTTGTGTTGAGCTTCGGGGAGTAATTCAATGTCATCTGCTCCATAGATCTTCTGTGCAATGATCCTGATTTTATCCTCGACTGGGAGCTAAAGCACAAGAAAGAGATGGTGACACCATGACTGGACACATGTGAGGACATTTAACCAGGACATAGCCACATTCTAAGTCAGAGTCCCTAAAAGGGGCAGAAGATGGTTTTTATATAAATATATATATATGCAAATAGTTTGAGGTTGATTGGGTTAAGAACACTTTCTCTTTCCTTTTTTTTTTTTTTTTTTTTTTGAGATGCAATTCCAGCCAGGCTGGAGTGCAATGGCACGATCTCAGTTCACTGCAACCTCTGCCTCCCGGGTTCAAGCGATTCGCCTGCCTCAGCCTCTCGAGTAGCTGGTATTACTGGCATGCACCACCAAGCCCAGCTAATTTTGTATTTTTAGTAGAGACAGAGTTTCTCCATGTTGGTCAGGCTGGTCTCGAACTCCCAACCTCAGGTGATCTGCCCGCCTTGGCGTCCCAAAGTGCTGGGATTATAGGTGTGAGCCACCTTGCCTGGCCAGGAACACTTTCTTTTAATATCAAGCCTCAGATTTTATAAGTGAAAATGTCCCACAGAGGTAAAGTTTTTATATCTATATATGCATACATATATATACACATACATGTATTATATATATAGATATAGATACACACATGCATTAATATATATTAAGGTTTTATGTAAGTACATATTTAAAATCTCTTGCTAAGTACATCATAAACAGTATTGCTGACTACCCAAGAATAATTATTTCTTCATAAATAAAAAGTAGATGTTCAGGCTGGGTATGGTGGCTCATCCCTATAATCCCAGCACTTTGGGAGGAGGCCAAGGCAGGAGGATCACTTGAGCCTAGGAGTTTGAAACCAGCCTGGGCAACATGGCAACACTCTGTCTCTTTAAAAAATAAAAATTTTTAAATAATAAAAATTAAAAAGTAGGTGTTCTAATACTGGAGATCAGTCCTGTCAAACCAGATCTGGGGACACTGTTTATGAAATAAGACAACCAATGTCCATCTACATAATTCCCAGTTTGTATATGAGAGGCAGATGCTGCCCTTAACACAACTGATTAAGTGCAAACACCAGGAATTAGGAAATAATCATAAAAGCAAAATCACCTAGGTACTGGAAAAAACAATCCAGTGATTTACATGATCAACACACATTGGGTGTGTCCGCTTTCTGTGGCACCTGAAGCAAACAGTGCAGTGGACAGAGACCAATGGTCTGGCTGGTGAGGGCTCAGTCCCATGAGCTGTTTCCTCTGGGGCAAAGCCTTCAGAGAAGTGGAGCTGGTTTCTTAAATGCTGTGTAGACTAGTTCAGGGCATTAAGATTCAGAGAGAACAGCATAGGGAGAGGTTGCCTAAAGGAAATGAGAAGGAAAGCTACTCATGGGTAATTTGGATGAGCAAATTACAAAAATTAGGCAATATATCTGGCTTTATACTCCCTAGCAACTAAAGCTAAAAGAACATATTAGGCAAGTTTTTATTTATTTATTTATTTATTTGAGACAGAGTTTTGCACTCGTTGCCCAGGCTGGAGTGAAATGGCGTCATCTCAGCTCACTGCAAGCTCTGCCTCCCGGGTTCAAGCGATTCTCCTGCCTCAGCTTCCCAAGTAGCTGGGATCACAGGCGTGTGCTACCACCCTTGGCTAATTTTATATTTTTAGTAGAGACGGAGTTTCACCATTTTGGTCAGGCTGGTCTCGAACTCCTGACCTTAGGTGATCCACTGCCTCAGCCTCCCAAAGTGCTGGGATTACAGGCGTGACCACGGCGCCCAGCCAAGTTTTGTTTTTAAAAGGAGCAATAATCTATATCTATAAAAACAAAAATTCCCTTTTGAACTAAATAGTGATAATTTATGAAGGGGCTTTGTATAATGGACATGAATAAAGTGAATCTTCAATAAGGACTTTATAAAGATGAAACAGATTATTTTCATATGCATCTCATAACTGGAGCTCTATAAATGCCAAGGCACATTTAGAACTTCTGAAGCAAAAGCACTTTGGTTGAAGGGTGATTTAAGACTAGCAGACGCTGAGTAAGACAAAAAGTGGCAGCCTCCTGTTTGCCAGAATGGATAAAAGTTGCAAGTAGAAATGGGTTCTAAAGTCCATATGTCCCTGCTCTTCCAGGTCTCCTGCTGGTTTTCAAGGACTGGGTTTCCAGTCTTGGGTGCTATGCATGGGAGCGTGGAGAGGGTGCCTATAAATGCTTTGCGTTTGTGTACAAATTTGGGTTTATGGCATTTTTCTAAAAAGATGATTGCTGAACAGATTTTAAAACTTGTCTATAAAACCAAAGCTCAACAGGAGAATATCAATGTCAATGTTAATTAACTGTAAGTGTATTATATCTGCAAGAAGCAAAGAGAAATAAGAGAACACTAAAACTCAAGAGTAATAAGTTTATTCAGGGCTATTTTTGAAAGTCTATGATTATCTATTAAAAACCAAGCCAGGCCAGGCACAGTGGCTCATGCCTATAATCCCAGCACTTTGGGAGGCTGAGGCAAGAGGATCACTTAAGCCCAGGAGTTCAAGACCAGCCTGAGCAATATAGGGAGACCCAGTCACTACAAGAAAAATAAAATAAAACAAACTTTTTTTTTTTGAGACGAAGTTTCGCACTTGTTGCCCAGGCTAGAGTGTGTGCAGTGGTGCGATCTCAGCTCATTGCAACCTCCACCTCCCAGGTTCAAGCGATTCTCCTGCCTCAACCTTCCAGCCCCAGCTAATTTTTTTTATTTTTAGTAGAGATGGGGTTTCACCATGTTGGCCAGGCTGGTCTCCAACTCCTGACCTTAGGTGATCCACCCGCCTCGGCCTCCCAAAGTGCTGGGATTACAGGGGTGAGCCACTGCGCCCGGCCAATAAAACAAATTAGCCAGGCTTGGTAGTACATGTCTGTGGTCCCACCTACTCAGGAGGCTGAGGTGGGAGGACCACTTGGGCCCAGGAGGTTGAGGCTGCAGTGTGCCATGATTGTACCACAGCACTCCAGCCTGAGCAACAGAGCAAGACGCTGTCTTAAAACAAAAAACAAACACACAAAAAAACCAAGCCAAAAACTAGTCTAGAGAATAGGAAAATTAACTACAGCATATATCTCATATTCCTAACAAAGTTTCCAGTTGTTTTTTCCATACTACTTAATGTCAAATCACATCCTGAAATACATTGGACAGATAAATGAAAACAAAACACAACCCTATAATAAGAACAACCTTTTCCTGAATTAACTTTATTGTATCATAGAGTAAACAGGGCTCTACTTAGACCAGGTGTAATTTAATTTGCTTAGTGATGGAAAAAATGATGAAGCTTCCTGAAGTACTTTGGTTTTGCATGTGAGGGCCCTGAAATTGAGGCAGCACCTTACTGGGAAGTGAGCCTGGGGGCCCACGTCTTTCCCCCTTTACTGAAAAGCCATCAGAAAAATTTTGTAAGCTCGATGCAGCCCCTTACCAATCTGCCACATGGTTGGTGCCTTGTGTTAAAGGCTACAGTGAATTACGTATTTGGTCTATACGTAACCTTCTCTTCTGCCACCTGTACTTTGACCCTTTTCAAAGTTGGGATATGAGCAACGGTTCCCCCGCCACCCTGGGGTATTCCTGCTTAAATCCTCTCTGTAAGTGAGCAATGGCATGTTTATAAGAAGGCTGTCTGGGCGGACGCAGTGGCTCACGCCTGTAATCCCAGCACTTTGGGAGGCTGAGGTGGGTGGATCACGAGGTCAGGAGTTCGAGACCAGCCTGGCCAAGATGGTGAAACCCCGTTTCTACTAAAAAAATTAAAAAATTAGCCGGGCACGGTGGCAGACGCCGGTAATCCCACCTACTCGGGAGGCTGAGGCAGGAGAATCACTTGAACCCAGGAGGCAGAAGTTGCAGTGAGCTGAGATCATGCCTCTGTACTCTAGCCTGGGCAAAAGAGCAAGACTCTGTCTCAGAAATAAAAAGAAGGCTGCCTACAGGTCGTAGTCCAGGCTGTGGTTGGGTAACTCACCTATGTGGGAATCAAACCACAAGGCTGAAGCTGCGAAGCATGGGGCTCTAATAGAAGTAGCCACACAGAAACTTCACTGTGCCCTTTTCGTCTTTTTTCTTTTTTTTGCAAATAGCAAATCACCCACCTTGAGGTCATAAAGGAGCTGGAAGCTGCTGGGTGCTTGTGCTGCTCTCTGGACGGCTTGAGCCAGGGCTAAGGCACCCTTGCCCCCTTCTGCCCAGTGAGTGCACTTCACGGCATCAAAAGCCCCATGTTCTCTGGAAAGGCGGCTGATGAGGTCCAGCTCAGCCTCTGTGTCTGTCCTGTAAAGGAAGCACTTCATATGAAAGCATGGAAAATAGTTGGAGAGACAGAGTCTGTCTTCTTTTTGCCATAAAACCTCATGTGAATCACCCACTGATAAACAAACATTAACTAAGAAATTCAGCCTGGGTTTGAATCTCAGGTCTGAAACTTACGAGCTGGTGACTTTTGGCCAGTTACCTAAGCTCTATGTGCTTCAATTTCCACCTGGGTAATATGAGAATAATCACAGCACTTATTTCATTGGGACATCATGAGACTCAGATGGTAAATTCACGTAAAGTACTTGGAAAATTCCCAGCACTCCACAAGGAATCAGTAAATATTAGCTTTTAAGAATTCTGCTGGCTGGGCGCGGTGGCTTATGCCTGTAATCCCAGCACTTTGGGAGCCTGAGGTGGGAGGATCACGAGGTCAGGAGATCGAGACCATCCTGGCTAACACGATGAAACCCCATCTCTACTAAAAATGCAAAAAATTAGCCAGGCGTGGTGGCAGGCGCCTGTAGTCCCAGCTACTTGGGAGGCTGAAGCAGGAGAATGGCGTGAACCTGGGAGGCGGAGCTTGCCGTGAGCGGAGATCGTGCCACTGCACTCCAGCCTGGGCAATAGAGAGAGACTCAAAAAAAAAGAAGAATTTTGCTTCCCATTCTACTGTGGTGAGGCCATTATAACAAAACCCTGACCACCAGTGCAATACCTAAACAACCCACACAAGTTCTTGCATGACCCCTTCCAGTGTAATATGCCCAATTCTTTGTCAAGACAACATCCCACCAGATCAGTAAAATAATGGAACACTATAGGCCTATGACCTTCTGTTAGCATAAAAGGCCTCTAAAGTTGAAAAAGGAACACCGAACTTCAGGCTTGTGTGTTACTTCCCCCAGTGGAAAGAAAAAGGGCCCCCAGGAGCTGAATCTGACTTTGGGACCCTCGGTGGGTGAGGTGGTGAGCCCGCTGTGACGTACACAGTGCCTGTCATGGTGCTGGCTAAAACCACAGGCTATAATAGCAGTAACTGAAAAACAAAATAGGCCGGGCGCGGTGGCTCAAGCCTGTAATCCCAGCACTTTGGGAGGCCGAGACGGGTGGATCACGAGGTCAGGAGATCGAGACCATCCTGGCTAACACGGTGAAACCCCGTCTCTACTAAAAAAAAAAAAAAAATACAAAAAACTAGCCGGGCAAGGTGGCGGGCACCTGTAGTCCCAGCTACTCCGGAGGCTGAGAAAGGAGAATGGCATAAACCCGGAAGGCGGAGCTTGCAGTGAGCTGAGATCCGGCCACTGCACTCAAACCTGGGCGACAGAGCCAGACTCCACCTCAAAAAAAAAAAAAAAAAAAAAAAGAAAAACAAAATAAAGCTAAAAGCAGTGCTGTACAATCAGCTCCAGAAGATTTTCCACATTCATCCTTTTCTCTTACACTCTACACTTACTTGAATGCATTCACGGCCACTACTACTGGAATTCCAAACATTCTGGCATTTTCAATTTGTTTCTTCAAGTTACTGAAGCCTTTTTCAACCAGCTCCAGGTTCTATAAAAACAACAGTGAAAGGTCTACGAGATCAGAGAGTTGAAAACCACTGCAGGTTCTTCTTCAAAGGCAAACAACCTCCTTGAGCCAGCAGCCACTCACTGTCAGGACAAGGAGGCCAAGAAAGAAGAGAAGGTTCCTTGGTGCATTTCCTCCAGTGCTGTGAGTGGATGCTATGGAGGACTGCAGCTTTCACTCCAGCCTATGACACTAGAGTGGAGCTCTGCTTGTTTCCCAGCCTTCGAGAAAAAAAGTGCTGGTATATTTGCTGTCATTATGCCATAACATTATAGCTTATTTGCTGTTTGAAAGGAGTTAGTTACCCTTACCCAAATTATATTTACAAATTGTGTTTTTAGATTTTATGTATTCGTAGGGGTATGATAATACAAACTGACTCTACTCGGCACAGCACAGACCCTTCCATCAGAAGACAGAGTCTAACAACATAGTGGCTGGCACAGAAGAGGTATTCGTTACATGGCTGCCGTAAATACTGCTAGGAAATATGAAGTAAGCAGCGATGTTTTCAAAGGTTTTAATGAACTCAGCTGTGAATGAGGGCAAGAAATAAGATAAATACTGTCTTTAGGAATCAGGCCAGTGGCTGGGCCCAGTGGCTCACACTTGTAATCCCAGGACGTTGGGAGGCCAAGGCAGGAGAATTCCCTTGAGCCCAGGAGTTTGAGACGAGCCTAAGAAACATAACAAGACCCCGTCTCCACAACTGAAAAGTTAATTAAAAAAAAAAGGCCGGGTCTGGTGGGGTGGCTCACACCTGTCATCCCAGCACTTTGAGGGGGATGAAGTGGGTGGATCACAAGGTCCAGAGATTGAGACTATACTGGCCAACACTGTGAAACCACGTATCTACTAAAAATATAAACATTAGCTAGGTGTGGTGGTGGGCACCTCTAATCCCAGCTACTTGGGAGGCTGAGGGAGGAGAATCACTTGAACCCCAGAGGCGGAGGTTGCAGTGAGCCGAGATTACACCACTGCACTCCAGCCTGGCGAAAGAGCAAGACTCCATCTCAAAAAAAAAAAAAAACCGAGCTGGATGTGGTAGCTCACACCTGTAATCCCAGTACTTTGGCAGGCTGAGATTGGAGGATCACTTGCGCCCAGGTGTTCGACACCAGCCTGCCTGGGCAACATAGGGAGACCCTGTCTCTACGAAAAATTAAAAAACTAGCCTGGTGTGGTGGCATGTTCCTGTTCTTCCAGCTAGTGGGGAAGCTGAAGCAGGAAGACTGCTTGAGCCCAAGAGTTAGAGGCTGCAGCTATGATCACGCCTCTGCACTCCAGCCTAGGTGACAGAGTGAGACCCTGTCTGTCAAAAAAAACCAAAAACCAGCCAGGCGCGGCAGCTCACGCGGTCAGGAGATCGAGACCATCCTGGCTAACATGGTGAAGCCCCGTCTCTAATAAAAATACAAAAAAATTAGCCGGACGTGGTGACAGACACCTGTAGTCCCAGCTACTTGGGAGGCTGAGGCAGGAGAATGGTGTGAACCCGGGAGGCGGAGCTTGCAGTGAGCCGAGATGGTGCCACTGCACTCCAGTCTGGGTGACACAGCGAGACTCCATCTCAAAAAACAAACAAACGCCGGGCGCGGTGGCTGAAGCCTGTAATCCCAGCACTTTGGGAGGCTGAGACGGGCGGATCACAAGGTCAGGAGATCGAGACTATCCTGGCTAACACGGTGAAACCCCGTCTCTACTAAAAAATACAAAAAACTAGCCGGGCGAGGTGGCGGGCGCCTGTGGTCCCAGCTACTCCGGAGGCTGAGGCAGGAGAATGGCGTAAACCCGGGAGGCGGAGCTTGCAGTGAGCTGAGATCCGGCCACTGCACTCCAGCCTGGGCGACAGAGCCAGACTCAGTCTCAAAACAAACAAACAAACAAACAAACAACAACAAAAAAACCAAGTACTACAAACTAAAGGGAAGCCATTAAGGAAATGTACCTTTAAGTATGTTTACTGCAGCCCTGCTTGTAGCATTGGAAAATTATAAACATAAACCTCCTCCAAGGGGGACTGGGCCAATGAATTACAATACATACACTCAATGAATATTTATCATGCAGATGTTATGAAAGTGAGACCCATCTGTGTTAACATGGAACCTGTCCAAGACGTACTAAAGGTGCAAAACCATGGAGAGCTTAATTATTCCATTTTAGGACAAACACAAAAATACATGCGTATAATTCACGATAATTTTTTAAATGTTGAGAAATATGCTCTGAACTGTTAAGGGGACTCAACTCACATATATTATATTCTTGTAATGTTTGTTTATTATTTTTTACAAAGGGTATATTACTATTGTAGGCTTAACAATACATTAAATATTTTAAAAATAAAAGAGTCTTATAAAAATACATATACTGAATCATGAGCAAAACCCAGCAGTAATGTTTGTGGATACCAAAAAAGCAGAAATGGGTAGGATAAAAGGTGGAAAACAACTGATTCATTATAAATATGATTTATGCTTTTTTTCCTTTAATAATTGAAAACTGAGATTATGATTTATTTGAGCTTCTAAAGAACACTGCTAATTCTTTACATGAAAACCAATTAATATGTAAGGCTGATCAAGAACAGTTTTAAATAAGCAGAATTTCTTAAATGAAGACACCAGCTGGGCCAGCTAGGGGCAGTCACTGTAATTAGACACAGGAAAGGCTGTGGGGTGGCAGGAGGGCCAGAACTGTGAATTCCCCTCCTACGCGTGAATCAGACAAATGACCATAAAAGGCAAACCATAACTCAGATGACAGGCAGACTCAAGGTACCAGCAATTTTTTTCTAGCCAGTTTTGAAATACTTCATTTGGGGCCTGAACACTGACCCTGTATTGCTTGATAATTTAAAAGCCTTCCAAAAAGGCAGAAAAATTGAATTAGCAGTGACAGCAGGTGACCTTGCCACCTTATCTGATGGCCTGTCTCTCCTGTAACCACCCCAAACTGGCTTCAGAGATGTTTCTTTGATGGTAAATGACATAAATATGAAAAGGTTTGAGCTCACAGTTGTTCTCTAGCTTCCTGTTTGATGCTATAAATATCCAGGAAGCTTTGTCTAGAAAAACCACCAGAATCCTGACCATGTATCTTGGCCCTTTAATATCGATTTAAATCTGGAGAGGAGAAGCCATTTCAAAAAAGGTCTCTACTTGTTTCTGATCTGAACGGCATTTGGAACTTACCCAGCCAATGCAGGGAAGACAATGGAAGGGAACTGCTATTAGTCTAGGACAGGGTTTCTCAGCCTCACACTCCTGACATTTGAGCTGGATAATGTTGTAGGGGGCTATCCTGTGCATTAAAGGATGTTTAGCCAGCATCCCTGTTTCTACCCACTAGATCCTAGTAGCACTCCTCACTTCCAGTTGTAATAATAAAAAAAGTCTCTAGACATTGCCAAATGTCCCCGGGGTCAAAATCAGCTGTTGAGCAGCAACCACTGGTCTAGGGCAGTGGCTTATTGACACCCTATGTAGGACAATTCTGTTTTGTGAGGCCCATCTTCCCTATCTACTCATTTAATGTAACTACTCAGCACGCTGCAGGCCTTTTGGCACCCTGCACCCTGGGTCACAGCAATAACCCATTCATTTCCACACGGGCGAGGTGGAGAAATGCTGATTCAAAGTGTGGTGCTTTCTAGGACACGTGATGCACGTGATGAGAAATAACTGAGGTTACCTCCTCTATGTAAGCCTTGGGAAGAGGCAGTCCAGCAGTGACCTGGAAGGAAAAGAAACAGAGTCAGAGGCATTTCCTATTTAAATCTCCTAGCTTAAAACGGTGCTTGTCATGTGTTAAAGGCAAGAGGCTGCAATGCTTGCAGACTGTACAGTAGTATAAGATTATTTCCTGCCCTAAGGACTTAGGGCATGTGACCAATCACACAGCACAGAACAAAAACGACTGCTTTGAGCAGCGTGGAAGACCTCTATGACCTGAATTAAGCAGGTGAGAAGGATCGGATCGATGGTGGGAGAAGTGGAAAGGGGTGTACCCTAGGCAGATGCAGTGACTCATCGAGTGAAGGCCATAGCAGTGAGGTTGGGAATCAAGGGCAGTGTGGGGAAAGAGGAAGCGGTCGGGCCTGCGGAAGTCACCCTGGGATGTCTGTCGATGGAGCCTGTGATGAGCCCTGCTGTGGTTTCATGAGCTGGTCCACAATGCCAACCCAGCATTGGTGGAGCTGAACCATGGTGTAGGGTCAATACAAACAAGAGGGAAAACAATACAGAAAGATTTTCTTTCTCTTTTATAGAGTGTATCTAAAGGATGGAGATGTCTGGTGCCACCCTCCCCCTCAACGCCCCCCGGCCCCCAGTCTTGATCTATGCCATGGCTCAGCCCTGTTACATCCACAGAATTGAGCAAGTGGGTGAAGGTGTCCATTTCATGGGCCCCACCATGGGCAGTGGATAGTGATTAGGAAGCTCCGTCCTCTCCCACTGCAGTGAGACCATGGTGCTCCAACTCCAGAAGGGGTCATGAGGAGGCAGAGCAAGAAGCAAGGACCTTACACGTAGCTTCCCGTCAGTAAGGTAATGGGAGCAGGACGCCTACTCCCTTGACAGAGCCATATGTGCAAATGTTCCCCTCCATGCACAGCATTATAGGACATTATCCTGACCGTGAGGTCAGGAGGAAGCAAGGAAAGGAGGTGCGATGGTGTGAGGGTGAGTGAGGGGTATAAGAGAGAGGAATGTTAGTTGTGACTGGGGAAAAAAAAGGGAGTCTATTCTGCGCTACTAGCAGAAAGGGGTGTGCTGGGTTGGGAGTGCCTTTGGCACTCAGGGATAATTAAGACTGGATGGGGTGCTGGGGTTGTTATGGCAGCATTCCCAGTGTGCTCTGGGGACCCAATCCTTTGAAGGGGTCCATGAGGTCAAAACTATTTCCATAAGATTCCATAACATCTTATGGCCCTTTTATTCTCATTATCATCCTCTCATTGAGCATATAATGGACTTTTCCAAATGTTATGAGACATGTGATGTCACAACAGATTAAGTACTATCTTCAATTAAGCCGGACCCAGAGAAGATCTGAAAAATGGACAATGCCTAAATTTTGTTGGGAAAAGATAGTGCATTTTCATGTTTACAAAGTTATTTATGTTAACATGTAATTCAGTTTTAATTTCTAATGTGGTAAATATCAATAGCTATAACCCACATGAACAAAAGCTCTTTTAGGCCCTCAATAACTGTCAAGAGTGTAAAGAGGTTCTGAGGCCAAAACAGAGAACTGCTACATTAGAACAAACCCTGACCAAAAGAAATTTGATTTTTATCCTGTAGGTGAGGGAAGCCTTATTTCCTAAGTTACAATACAAGCTCCTGGTGGACAGGAATTTAATAGTTTTTCAAATGATTTCAGAAAACTAGCACCATGTCTTTTCATGTAGGACCTAAAGAAAAGGTGTTAAAATACTAGGATAAAAAGTAGAGTAGTAGGAATTTCTAAGCAGTAAGAATTCAGAGAAATACAAAATTCAGGCTGGAGGTGAGGATGAGCCAGTCTCCACCTGTTTCTCTGTTACCAGGGCAGCCCTGGGCAGATCTGTCATTCTCCTCTCCCCTGCTCCCTCCCTAGGGTGTGGAGGCCCTGTCCAGCATGAACTACTCAAGAAGGGGCTGACCTCTGTCTCAGCTAACTGGTTTGGGTGGCTGGTTGCCAGTGTCACTATACAGAGGGATACAGATTTAAAAAGAACAGTCTGAACATAAAACAGTTTTTTGTGGGGCTAGCCAAGCACACGTCCTTGGAGGGGTTTAGATGTTGTCAGATGTCCTCCGAAAGGTAGGCCAGGCAGCCGATTTTGGCCCTCTTAAAATGCTGAGCGCTGACGGTGCCTGTGAGTGATAAGGCAGCCAACACAAGGGCTGTCTGCCCATCCCTTGCTTTTGCTGCCTATTAATCACGAGGATAAAAGCAGCTCAATAAAGAAACAGGCAGAAGTCATCCAACTTCCTTTCGGCCGTCAGCACACTGCTGATAATCAGACACTTCAACCCACTGCTCACCGTGGGGCCGCCCCCGTGCATCTTGAGAGCTCTGACAGTGGCAACAAGCACCACCACGTGAGGGCGGAGGCCGGAATACCGGCATTTGATGTTAAAAAACTTTTCCATTCCAATGTCTGCTCCAAATCCCGCTTCCGTCACTGTAAGGAGGAAAGCAACAGTAAAAATGCCATCCCAATTCCCCTGATGTTAAAAGAAATATACAGTCTATTCACTGGTTTTGCAAAAACACTAACCTACAAACCCTTCTGGTCCAACAAGCTTCAGTGCGATCCGGTCTGCAAGGATGGAGGAATTGCCGTGTGCGATGTTGGCAAACGGGCCAGCATGGACAAACACTGGAGTGCCCTGTGGAAACCAGGACACCGTGAGCTGAGCTGCCAGTCCTGCTTCAAAGTGGGATCACACACTCAAGAATATGGAATTGATTTAGAATCAGAAGGAAAAATACTTCCCAGAGGGAAAATACAAAGTCATCTCTTTTATTTTAGTAACCTCCCAGTCACAGGTGTGAGGAAGAATGAGAAGAAAGAGATGAGCAAGTGGAGAAGGTCTTGACTACCCAGGTTAAGTGTGCTTTATAACCACTCTGCTCTGACTGTCCAAAACCAATTCAAGAAGGCAGGAGTCACTCTGCTCACCTCCAATGTCTGCATGAGATTGGGCTTGATTGCGTCCTTCATAAGCACTGTCAATGCACCACTCACCCCCTACGAAACAAATGTGTGCAGCGTGAACTCCCACCAGCAAAAAAACCCAACCTTCTGAAACCAATATTTGACATTCTAGCCTTACCCATGTTAGCCATCTTGGACCAACTGATACTTTCACCTGAATCAGACCATTCATGGTTTCTTTCTGGATATGCTAGGAAGTTGCCAATTATTTATTTATTTATTTTTTGAGACAGAGTCTCGCTCTGTTGCCCAGGCTGGAGTGCAGTGGCGCAATCTCGACTCACTGCAAGCTCTATCTCCTGGGTTCATGCCATTCTCCTGCCTCAGTCTCTCGAGTAGCTGGGACTACAGGCACCCACCACCACGCCCAGCTAATTTTTTTGTATTTTTAGTAGAGACAGGGTTTCACTGTGTTAGCCAGGATGGTCTCGATCTCCTGACCTTGTGATCCACCCGCCTCGGCCTCCCAAAGTGCTGGGATTGCAGGCGTGAGCCACCTCGCCCGGCCAAAGTTGCCAGATAGAATAAAAATGACATTCACATGTAATTTCTGGAAAAACATGTGACTCTGGAAACAAGTATCTTTATCAAGCTCTGCTGCTGACTGATGTGAGAAATCCATTCTAGACTCGGTTAAAGCATGGCAATGCTTGTTCCTAGAGTACTCAGTTATTTGTAACTCTGGTATCTGGGCAGAAATTTCTATAAATACCAAACTCAATATGTGTCTTCCAAAGCTGAAACTGCAATATTACGCAAGAGTTCAATACCAGCTTTTAACATCAGGTCACTCTATTAAGCCATCAAAGTGTAGCTGAACTAACTAGCAACAAAGATAAAGCAATGGTACTCTTGATGTTCTCTGCAAATTGAAGTCATACGCCCACTTTTAGAGATGCCCACAGGATGAAGATGTTACTCAAATCACCTGGACTTGTGATCTATTAGTAAAGCATACCACCTATTATTCACTCTGATGTACTTTTTAAACATTTCATAATTATCTTGCAATTAGCAAAATAGGATTAAACTGATGAGTTAATTGCAATGTCTTAAGTACAGCGTTAAATTCTGTTATTAATAACTGCTGAAAGACCCTAGGACAACAGATACAGATATGTCGCCAAGCCTGGCATGCCTGGGTACCCACCAGATCTTCGGCACTGACGGGCTCCCCTTTCTTACTGGATGCCACCACCATTTTGCCCAGTCTTTCTCTCATGTCTTCTAGAGAAGTGGTGAGAGCCAGCACAGCCATAATTTCACTGGCCACAGAGATATCAAACTGGGCCTGTGGGCAGGGAAAAGAGGCACTAGCAAAAACTGTGTGTTAAACCAGAAGTGTGAATTGCAAGTGATCCTTTTTTACATCTGAGGCTTAAACAAATAGCTTAAAAGGATAGAATAACAGAATACTACCCAAAATATTTAATGAACATAATCTTCTAATAGCAAAAAATATTAATTAATTATTCCAAGACCCTGAGTTGTCAATTTTTTTTTTTTTTTTAGACAGAGTCTCATTCTGTCGTCCAGGCTGGAGTACAGTGGCACAATCTCGGCTCAATGCAACGTCCACCTCCCGGGTTCAGGCAATTCTCGCACCTCAGCCTCCCAAGTAGCTGGGATTATAGGCACGTGCCACCATGCCCAGCTAATTTTTGAATTTTTTTGGTAGAGACGGGGTTTGGCTAGACTGATCTCGAACTCCTGACCTCAAGTGATATGCCCGCCTCGGCCTCCCAAAGTGCTGGGATTATAGGCGTGAGCCACCACACCCAGCCCTGAGTTGTCAATTTTTTAAAATAAATGTTACAGTAGGACCAAAAAGCTATGATTTTATCATGGCCGCTTATAATCATGCGCTTATTTTCTTCATATACAAGGGAACAATATGGTACCTCAAACCAAGGAGATATACAGTGAAATGGCTACAAAAAAGAAGCAATTTTAATCAATTTCTATGCAAGGATATTCACTTGGGGCTCTCCACCTCCAGGAAAAAATGCTGGGGGAAAAACACACAGGTGACACATGGGATTTATTGCAAAAGCTGTCAGGAGTGCTCAATGCCACACACCTACTCACTTCCATTTTAAAAGGGAGAAGGCAGAACAACACCTGGCAGTATCAATCGTATGAGAGAGGATGGAGGAGGAGAGAAGCAGCAAGATCTAGTGCCTCCGAACTAATTTCCTTGGAAAGGGACAAATTGTTACCGTCCGTGTGTGACCCTTCTCTGTTGGAGCCTGTCCAATCGTGATCTTCCTCAGGAATCTATCATTGGTATCCAACACTATAGCAGACAGGCAAAATATAGAACGATTTTGAGTAAAAGGACCACAAAGTTAAAGGAAGCAGCAGGGTTTTAAAGCAATAAGTCTAATTGCATGATTGTCTATCAATATTTGATCTCAAAATGGATGGCAAAGCTAGAATATGTGTTAAAGTTAAGAAATGATGTTCATATACCATAAATACACAGGAGTTATTTTTAAAGCAAAGGAATGTGGAGTGGCTTGGTTTTATTCCATCTAGAGAATTCAAACAGTTAACTAGAAATCTGGAATCTATTTTAAAGCATATTCCACATATAAGAAAAACAGAGCAGTCTACATTTTTTCAAAAGACTGAGGTTTGTGTTGTTGTTCTGTGGGATGATGACTCATTGACTTTCCACCACCGTAAGAAACACAGGAGCCATCAAATCAGGGCAAGTGCAAATATCTTTTGAAACATGCTGGGTGCCAGTCCTGGTCTGGAAATTTAGGAAACATAGCACACTTAACAGAGATAATTTCTATTCTGATGACAGAATATCTATCCAATTGTATAACCACGAAAAACATGGCAAAGATCAAGCAACTAACCAACTAACGACTTCCCAGGACTAACTACTGTTAACATTTTAGTGTACCCTCAGTTCTGGTTTTTTGTATGTGTAGTGTAATAGGAAATATATTTGACCTTTGCCATGGGTTCCTGACACAAGGCTCATAGAGCTCTTGGAATTCCAAGGGTGATAGGAGTGTCTTATTATTCATTACAAACTTCTTTTGATCACACCTGAGTTTATGGTAATAAGTGACTTATGGTAGGTCTCCTAGACAGCCTCAGGAAAGGACTGGTCACCAAAAAGAACAAATGATTAGAGGACTGGAACTTTCAGTCCCACCCACCAACCTCTGGGTAAGGTATTAGGGGTGTATATTACTCTTGAACAGGCTGGGCGTGGTGGCTCACGCCTATAATCCCAGCACTTTGAGAGGCCAAGGTGGGCAGATCACCTGAGGTCAAGAGTTTGAGAACAGCCTGACCAACATGGAGAAACCCTGTCTCTACCAAAAATACAAAATTAGCCGGGCATGGTGGCACATGCCTGTTAATCCCAGCTACTCAGGAGGCTGAGGCAGGAGAATCACTTGAACCTGGGAAGCAGAGGTTGCGGTGAGCTGAGATCACTCCATCGCACTCCAGCCTGGGCAACAAGAATGAAACTCTGTCTCAAAAAAAAAAAAAAAAAAAAAAAATCCTGAACAACATTTGATGAGCCTCTGGGCTGGTGAACACATCCAGGTGCTGGGAGAGTGATGCACCCTATGCTTCTCTTCCATCTGGCTGTTTCCGAGCTGTATCCTTTATAATAAACCATAAGCACAAGTGAAATGCTTCTCTGAGTTCTGTGAACCATTCTAGGAAATGAACCTGAGCAGGGGATTGTGGGGACCCTCCAGTTCATAACCAGTTGGTCAGAAGCACAGGTGACAACCTGGATTTGCGATTCGTGTGTGAAGTGGGGCAGTCTTGTAGGACTAAGCCCTTTATCTATAGGATCTGCTCCAGACAGTTAGTATCAGAATTGAGTTAAATCATAGGATACTCAGTCAATATCCACTGGAGAAGTGAAAGTTGAATTGTTGTGGAAGAGAAAAACTACCCATCTGGTGTCAGAAGTGAGGTACTGAGAGTACTATGAGTATGGAGAGGAAACAGGAGTTGCCATTTCAGTATCAAATGCCAAACAATATCAAAGAAACACAAAATGAAATTGATCCATATTCCTATTAATAACATCATTGTTGATGGCTGAATATGTTTTAGAACAGAGTTTTTCATCTTAGAGATTGGTGAAGAAGTGTGAGGATGTGAGAAGCTCACAGAGTACAAATTTGCCTATATATTTTGTGGGTTTTTTTTCCTTTCAAGATGTTTTCTATTTCAAAATCAAAATAATTTCAAAGTAAAACACACACACACACACACACAATGAACAAAAAAACCCAGTTCATACTCTAAATGAGTCAAGGAGGAGAGGCATTTTTAAGACACTTGATAACATGCCAAATTATTTTCCATAAAGACTATCATAATTTCATACCAAAACAGTGTCTTATATAGCAATCAGACACATACACACGCCCCACTCTTACTATAATGTGTTGTTAGAGCCAACCCTTATTTTTCAAGAGAAAAAAGTATCAGGTTTCATGTAACTAATATTTCTGTAAAAAATAGCCAGTCAATAGGTATGACTGCCTCTAGTTTCTTAGAAAACATGAATGAGACACGGAGCAAAAGAAAAGTAAATCGGATACTAAATCTTCAAAATGGACTTTTAGCTTATTCCTTATAAAATATTATACCATTTGTCTAAAGCTATTGAAGCAAAGGCAGAGAAATTCCTGTGTGGTTTTAGACGTTGAGGGTGTCATCTAAAAAATGCCATTAGCTAGCAACAGTTATTGAGTCAAGGAAAATCACAAAAACGGTCAATAAATTGGCCTTCAGCTGCATTCTGCATGAGGGGATGAAGATTCCTTCTCAATAGTGATACAGAATAGAAAGCTGCATTGTTGATGCAAAGTAAAATCTAAGCTACACTAGTTGTGCATTGAGAAAAGTAACATATGGCAGTGAAGCCAGGCAACCTACTTACTAAATTGGTAAGTAATTAAACCTTGAAGGCTACCTAATATATTATAAGAGAATTTAATAAAATGAGGTAAAAAAATGATTAGGTAGGCCGGGTGCAGTGGCTCATGCCTGTAATCCCAGCACTTTGGGAGACCGAGGCGGGCAAATCACAAGGTCAAGAGATTGAGACCATCCTGGCTAACACAGTGAAACCCCGTTTCTACTAAAAATACAAAAAATTAGCCAGGCGTGGTGGTGGGCGCCTGTAGTCCCAGCTACTCGGGAGGCTGAGGCAAGAGAATGGTGTGAACCTGGGAGGTGGAGTTTGCAGTGAGCCGAGATTGTGCCCAGCCTGGGCAACAGAGGGAGACTCTGTCCCAAAAAAAAAAAAAAAAAAAAATTAGGTAAGCTAGAGAACTACAGAAAAAATCAAGTCATTTATGCCACACAAGAGTTCTAAGAATAAAGGTCACACATGATTCAAGAAGTGATTAAACATAATTTCTCTACTTCATGACACCAAAACTTTTTGCATAAAATTAATTTGTAAAATGTTAGTTTTGGTTTAACTACCCTAATTTCAGTCAACACTGAATAGCCAGCAAAATGTTCGACCAATCCAATGAAGAGAGATTTGATGACAGCTAATAAGGAGAGATACTGAGAGGTGGCAAGAAAAAGAAATAATGTCACCATCTTAGTCATGCCTTAGCTGGTAAAATACCAACATGGAAGCTTCTGAGCCTCACATTTTAACAACTATTCTGGAGGGTGTGGGGTGTGCAATATAGTCAAAACAAACGGGATTTGTATACTGCTCTGGTACCTCTTTGCCAAGTTATGGTTTCTGGATCAATGTCCAATCTTGCAAATCTGTTTATCTCTTCATCTGTCAGTGTGGTAGGGTCAGTCTTTTCAATGCCTAGTCTCTGAAAGGGTAGGAAAATGAAAACATAAAATAAGACAAATAGAAGCACAATAAATGTAAAACAAAAATTTTGATCTCTAGCTCTAAATGGGATCCCCTCTAGGAAATGCAAACCATCTTGAATTCAGAAGGAAAAACTGAAAGCTGGGGGTTATTTCCCACTGTCAACCTAAAAAAAGACATTACAAAAAATTATCTCCAAGTAGGTTGAGTTTATTCAGGAATGAGAGATGAGGATTATAACTTGGGATGCCACAAATATGCCTAGTGAGGAAAGGGAAGCTTTTACTAGCCATGAAGGCGAGCTTTGGCTGGGTGTGGTGGTTCACGCCTGTAATCCCAGCACTTTGGGAGGCCGAGACGGGCAGATCACCTGAGGTCAGGAGTTCGAGATCAGCCTGGCCAACATGGTGAAACCCCATCTCTACTAAAAAATACACAAATTAGCTGGGCATGGTGGTGGGTGACTGTAATCCCAGCTACTTGGGAGGCTGAGGCAGGAGAACTGCTTGAACCCAGGAGGTAGAAGTTGCAGTAAGCCAGGCCGGGCGCGGTGGCTCAAGCCTGTAATCCCAGCACTTTGGGAGGCCGAGTT